>NC_081411.1:517840337-517860337 GCF_030272615.1 Cryptomeria japonica
TATTGATCTTGGTGGTCCTATGAGAACAAAGAGATTACGGTGATATGTATTTCATGATTTTCACTGATGACTATTCTAAAATGATGTGGGTGACATTTTTGAAGGAGAAATAATAAGCATTTAGTAAATTCAAATCATTTAAAGCTCTGGTTGAGAATGAAACCGGCAAGAACCTGAAGTGTTTAAGATCAGACCGGGGAGGTGAATTCACATCTAATGAATTTGTTAAGTATTATGATGAACAAGGTATCAAGAGATAGATGTCTTCTCCAAGGACACCACAACAGAATGGCATAGAAGAAAGGATGAACAAAACAATAGTTGAAGCCATAAGAACCATGCTATTACAAGGTGATGTATCCAAAATGTTTTGGAGAGAAGCGGTCAGTACTGTTGTATACACTTTAAACCAGGTACTAGTGAAGAGAGGTAACAATAAGACACCCAATGAGCTATGGTAAGGCATATAAATGTTACAATAATAGAACTAAGAAAATTGGTGAAAGTGCTAATGTAAAATTTGATGATCTATCTGATAAGTCTAAAGGTACAAGTAGAATAGAACCTGAAAATGATGATAATGAGGAAAAACTTGTGATCATTGAACCGGAGGCAAAGAATAATGAAGAACCAGAAAATGTAGAATTGGATGCTCAACCAGTAAGCGATGACAGTGAGGAAGAAAATGAAGAACCTATTGTAGAAGATGTAGAACTGACACAAGCAATACCTAGATATGTCAGATTGAACCATTCATAAGAGTAGATAATTGGTGATAAGAATGCAGGTGTGCAAACCAGGAGAAAGATCCGAGAGAACTCATGTTTGATTTCTACAATAGAACCCAAGATAGTTAAGAAAACACTAAAGGATGATGATTGGGTGAATGCAATGAATGAAGAATTAGATCGAATTGACAAGAATCAGACATGGTCGCTTGTTCCTAGATTGAAGGATAAGAATGTAATTGGAACAAAATGGGTCTTTAGGAATAAATTGGATGAAGAAGGAAATATTGTAAGAAACATGGTGAGGTTAGTCTACAAAGGGTATGCTCAAGAAGAAGGTGAGGATTATGGTGAAACATTTGCACCAGTTGCTAGATTAGAAGGAGTAAGGATGTTGTTGACATTTGTTACATATAAGGGATTCAAAGTTTATCAAATGGATGTAAAATCAACCTTTCTAAATGGAATTCTAGAAGAAGAAGTATACATTGAACAACCAAATGGATTTTTCCTGACTGATGATAAGGACATGTTGTGTAAATTGTATAAAGCTTTGTATGGTCTAAAGCAGGCACCGAGAGCATGGTATGAGAGCTTAAATGCACATTTGATCAAAATTGGATTCCAACATACCAGTGAGGACAACAACATTTATTTGAAGACTGATGGAGACAAGATGTTCATAGTAGAAGTGTTTGTAGATGATAATTTTTTGGTGGAAATGATGATATGTGTCTCTAGTCAATGAAATAAAGTTCTTTATTGGCTTACAAGTCCAGCAATTGGATGGTGGTATTTTTATTTGTCAAACCTAGTATATCAAATAGGTGTTGAAGACTTTCAGTATGGAAGACTGCAAACCGGTAGGAACACCGATGGTGACAGCTTGCAAGTTATCAAAGCAAGATGATTCCCTTGCTATTAGTGATAAAGATTACATATCTATGATTGGAAAGCTACACTATGTTGTTCATAGCAGACCGGGCATTGCTCATGTTGTTGGATTAGTGGCTAGATTTCAAAAAGAGCCTAAGGAGAGTCACATGGTGGCTGTGAAGAGAATTTTTTGGTATCTCAAAGGCACAATAGACTATGGTTTATGGTATCCCTATAAAGGAGATTTTACTTTAGATGTCTTTACTGATGTTGATTGGGTAGGTAATGTGGATGATCAAAAAAGCACAACCGGTGGAGATTTTCTACTTGGTGGAAGATTAGTGGCATGGACGAGCAAGAAACAAACATGTGTTTCTCAATCTATGGTTGAAGCAGAGTATGTAGCTGCATCCATGAATTGCACACAGGCAATATGGATGAGACATGTGCTAGAAGGATTCAAGATATATATGTCTGAACCGGTGACTATCTATTGTGCTAATACAAGTGAAATAAACATTTCTAAGAATCTTGTACTTCATGCTAGAACGAAGCACGTTGAATTAAAGTATCATTTCCTAAGGGAAAGAGTTCAATAAAGATAGGTGAAAATGGAATATGTGAAGAGTAAAGATCTGTTAGTTGATATCTTTACTGAGCCCTTACTGAAGGCTACCTTTGAGTTTCTTAGAGGTAAATTAGGGGTTAAACCCCTACACCAAAAGAACCAGAAAGATGGAGATGCATCAATCCTGTGGATTTCATGTTTATCTTTCACTAAGGATTGATAAAGGTGTGGGCTATTCTTTTGGGGGAGCAAGTCTGATGTAAAGTTATGATTTAATGCTTTGATATAATTTTTCTGATTTGATTAGAAGAGATGATGGAAGAGGCAGCAAGAGAATTGAAGATAAATGATGCATTTACACCTTTGGCATTGTTGTCAAGGAGGGAGAAGAAAAGAAAAGAAATCAGATTTGGGAGAAGTTGAAGATCTGATTGGGAAAAGCATTGGTTAAGGGGGATAAGACATAAGGAGGAGAACCATCAGATGATGTGATACCAGCAAGCAAGCTGCAAATGATAATGTTACTCTGATTGGTGTTGCCATCAATGACAACACAAATAACTAATTGAGTCATCTAATCACAAAATTTCAATCTCTTCATCACAAATAGTCTTCTATCCTCTACCGATGCAGTCATCAGTCTTTAACTACATCGCCTGCATCATCTCGTTATGCATCAGTTATGCCAAATGCCAACATATATATATAAACATACACACATATATACATACATAAATACATACATACATACTTACTTACTTACTTATATATGTGTGTGTGTGTGTGTGTGTGTGTGTGTGTGTGCAAGTAGATGTATATGTATATATATGTACATGTATATATATCTACATATATACATGTATGTGTATATGTGTGTGTGTATGTATGTATGTACAGGTATATATATGTACATATATGTACATATATGTATACATGTATATATATATACGTATATTTATGTACATATATATATATATATATATATATATATATACGTATATTTATGTACATATTGATGCCCTACAAAATGGACAAGGTTAGTCTAAAATAAACACACACAAGACAAGAAACTATTAGTGTTAGTCAATAAAAAACTAATCTAAACGGGCATATCAAGAGAGACACTAAAATCATGCTAATATCTCTAATTAATGAAACAAAGATAATGAGGCATCTCCAAATGCCTCTTAGCATGTTCTTAGCTCCTTCTCCCTTGTTCCTCTCCTCTCCAAGTTCCAAAATAGTGTAGCTCTCAGCGGCTTTTTGCACTATGGATGCTTATGGAGGATTGAGATTGTAGTATTGTGCTCCAAATGTAAAATGAAAAGCTAATATTAAGCTATTGATGCTAAAATGATTTATTTTAACCAAAATGGCAATACATGAGTTTGCTATGCTAAATGCTCTCTTAAAATGCCTATAGCTTAAATGCATACAAGTTTTCAGGATCTGGATTATGAAGAAATGGGCTCTATTTATAGGGAAAATGGAGCAATGGATGGTTGAGATTGAGTAATCTCAACAAGGGTCAGGATTGAATGATTTCAAATCCATGTGAGGGCTTTCAACCCAATCCCAGGATGACAAGTGTCAATGTGAGATAGGTTGAGAGGGGAGGGAATAAGCATTAAATGCTTGATATGACCTTGGGAGCTAAAGTCAAAGTTGGTTGAATGAATAAACTCTTTATTCAAAGAATAAAGCTTTTATCCAAAGGATAAACTCTTGTGCAAATGTGAAATGGATGAATATGGTCAAAACAATAAATGTTTGGGGGGACAAGTTTGAAATAACCATAAATGGTTATGTAAGAGCCATAAATGGTCTTGGAAAACTTTGGGGGTTAATTTGTTGAACACACAAAGCATTAAATGTTTTTCAAAGACTTTTGAAGTCTTTGAGAAGTGACTTCATTTTGCTTAGGAATGTGACAATAATTAGGGGATGGATTAGGCTAATTAGGAAGGGGTTAGAAGAATCTAGAAGGAGATTTTAGGAATGCAATTGGATTTGGTGGGTGAGGGAAAATAGGATTTTATAAAAATAAAAATTCATTTATTTCAATAAATGTGTGCAAGTTGCATTTGTAGGAAAATGCAAGTGGGGGGGGATAATGATTTAAATAAATATTTAATTTAATTTATTTAAAAGAGGAAAAAGGGATTTTAATTAAATAAATAGATTTTATTTATTTAATTGATTTGTATTTGGTTTAATGAATTAATTAAAATAAATTCAATAATTTATTTAATTAATAGAAGAATGTTTGGAGATGAATTAATTAAATATTTATTTAATTAACCGATGGCTAGTGGATTTTTAATCAAATAAATAGCGAATATTTATTTAATTAAGCTGGACAGATTTGTGTGACTACATTTGCCCCTCTTTGAGACGGTGCGGTTTATCGCGTCGTTTCAAAGAAAGAAAAACTGGTGTGAAAAAATGCCCCATAAAATGTAAATTTAATGGGTGGTATGCCCCCTAGAGAGATGGGCCAAAAAATTTCGAAAAATCGGGCAATCTCTCGAAAAAGAATGAAAATTGGCAGGGTGGTAGAAAAGGAGAAGTTAGCCATACGGGTGAAAAATAGAAGAAAACGGGGGAAAAATGGAGAAATGGGGGGCTCGGGAAGTTCACGGGGACCATGGCGGTGAGCGGGGGGAAGTTACGGTGACGACGAAGGGTATAAATGGGGTGAAAGGGATGAAAACAAGATCATTTGTGACCGCGACCAGTGTAAAACCAGAGCTCTGATAGTGACATTTTGGAGGAGCGAGCAGCAGTCAGGATGCCGATACCGATTGCAGAGCATAGATTTGAAAGAGTCTGACGGTTCCAGCGCCCAGACGACTACGGACTAGCGGTACGCAAATTCAAAATTTTAATTTTTATGCATTTTTTATATGTTTTTAGCTGAGTCCAAGTCGAGTCGGAGCAAGAGCACTGAAACTACGGTTTTGACATTTTTGCTCCATGAACTAGTGCTACTGTGCCACAATGGCGCTATTGCCCTATTGTTTGAGCACTTTTGTTTTGTTTTTGTGCTATTGATTAATAAGCGCTATTGAGTGCTTGATTGAGCGCTATTGCTCTTAAGTAGTGCTACTGTGTAGTTGTTTTAGCGCTTTTGTAGTTTGAGCGCTGTTGGATAGCTTATTGAGCGTTTTTGTTAGGGTTGTAGCGCTATTGTTGGGAAACTAGCGCTTTTAATGGTAAAATAGCACTTTTGCTTTAGGATAAAGAGATGCCCTAGTTTGGATGAAGAAAATCTACCGATGCCAATGATGGATGGATGGCGATGTGAAGTGGGAGTTGTTTTGAACCATAGCAGCCTGATGAGACTTAGGTCATTTGTTAGGATAAATGTCTATTGAAGTGTAGGTGGCCATGATTGCTTACCTGTTGAGACCTGAAGATACTTGATCAAAGTATCTGTTGATAGTTTAGGTTTAAACTTAAGAAAGTTTGAAAACAAAACAACTGATGATGATTGATGAATGGTCATGTGCAGGAGGAGCTGGGCGTGTTGCAGTTACGTGAACGACATCCTGCGACACAGGGGTTGTGGGATCGATTTACACAGGCGGAGATAGACTGTATTGTGGTGATGGGACTATATGAGGTGATGCACATGCCCGTGATTCGGATGAATCACGGTTTGATCACAGCGTTAGCCGAGTGGTGGCACAGCGAGACGTGCACTTTCCATCTGGCACAGGGGGAGATGACAGTGACCCTAGAGGATGTGTGGCGCATCCTGCGGATTCTGATTCAGGGGGAGTTGGTCACATACGATAGATCATGGGGGATGCTTGCAGTTCAGAGGATTTTTGATGAGGACGTTTTCATTGATGATGGCTCCATTGCCTAGGAGGAGATTGCTACATTATACGAGCCTTTACCAGTAGTTTTGTTCGGCATTGTGGGAGGATTACCGTGTCCTAATAGGCGCTTGCATGGTCTAGCCGTCGAATGGGGACAGGTGATAGAGATGATGATGACTGAGGGGACCCAATTTGCGTGGGGGCCATGCGTGCTGGTGCACTTGTACCAGGAGCTCCATGAGGTGGTTTACTGGGAGAGGGGTTCCTTAGCAGTGGGCATGACGCTGCTGCATATTTGGGCCAGGGAGCACCTACCAGTGACTCGACCAGTGGGTCTGAGATTCCGTGCAGTAGACCAGCCGCATATGTTTATGTATAGCGGCATGATGAGTCAGCGCCACCTAGGGAAGTTAGAGTGGTGGCGGCGGGCGTTGGACGATCTGGATGCAGTCATATGGCGACCATACCTGGAGTGTGAGCCATGGGATGATGATGCAGAGGCACTTCCGTATGTGTTTATGACTCGATTCCTCATTGGGAGGACCTTGTACCATGTGGAGAGACAGGTGCCTGGGAGAGTGATGAGGCAGTTTGGACGGCAGCAGGGACTGCCCAGTGGATCAGGAGAGTATGCTCGGGTTATTCGAGAGAGGTGCGCATGGGGGCCAGTGCTACCATATGATCAGGCATTGGCTGAGTTCCGAACACTGCAGGCGAGACTGTGGGACATACGACCAAGGGTCGTGGATGCAGGAGTATCCCATGAGTATATGCAATACCTGGCAGCGCACCCGATCCTACGGATATCGGATCCAGCAGAACCGATCCCAGATTTTGAGGATGAGAGGGGACGGAGACGGAGGAGGGTAGGAGGTCGAGGACCGAGGGCAGGGGAGGAGATGGAGGAGGTGGTGGAGGAGGAGGAGGAGGAGGTGGAGGAGGAGGTGGGTTGGGGATGCGGAGTCAGCAAAGAGGGAGAGGTGGACTGCCTCTATAGATATCATAGGGACCATTGATACAGGAAGGAGTTCGGCTGAGTGGGAGGGGGATGGAGAGGGAGATCCCGATAGACAGAGGGGAGGGGACTACTGGAGAGGGTGGTACAGGTGAGGTGGCTATAGATACCGGGGAGGGAGCCACTGGAGATCTGCGGGATCATATGATAGTACGCTTGCAGACCCGGATAGAGGATTTGGAGGCGGAGGTGGCAGCTAGGGATGTGCAGCTATTTGCACAAGAGTCAGAGCTGGCGGTGGTACTACAGGAGAGGGATAGTGCCGTGGAGAGATTGGCAAAGCTGCAGGAGAGAGTCCAGATGGGAGTAGGAGAACAGGGGCGTACAGGGGAGGTGATGAGGGAGATGCGACGAGCATAGGCAGATATAGACTACTGGTAGGGTTTATATGAGCAGGTAGTACCAGTTAGTCAGCAAGCTCTTAGCTATTCTCAGATGCGGCAGGCCAGATCAGAGCGATCGCAGAGGGCGCAGAGCAGTGGGGGTGTGATGGGTCCTCTATGGAGGGAGAGATCAGGGGATGCAAGAGGGAGTGGGGGTTCGATGAGGCCTCCACGGAGAGATGGATCAGGTGGTGCAAGCACCAGTGGGAGAGTAGGTGGCGATGGTGGTGGTGGTACAACATCTGGCCAGAGTGGCATTTGAGAGAGCATTTTTGCATATATGTATTGTATCATTGTTTATTTGTTGGACTGTATCTTGGATGGCTCTTGGTAGCCGATTTTGTAGACTTCATTGTACTCTGATATATGAGATGATATATATGAGGAGATCCCATATTTTGATGATATGCATTTGATTTATATGGATGTTTATGCAGGATGATGAGTGATTGCTTAGATGGATTTGTGTACATGTATGCATTTGATGAGATGTTTCTTTTATGCATGTGTATATGATGATTTATGATGTGGGATACTGACATATGAATGCAGGTTTATATATGTATGATTTATTTGATTGATGTAATGCTTTATGTATGTAATGCCATGATGATGATGTATGCATGTGATGATGTATGAACAGGATTTTGGTGTTTTCCTATGATACAATGTTTGAATGAATGAATTTATGTATGGATATGCATCTAGATGTTTTTAGTATGGATGTAATATGGATAAACAAAATGTAAAGTACAAATGTTTATACGATAACGTTTAAATGAATGCATATGTAAAAATGGATATATATATATATATATGGTATGAACCAATGTTCTGGAAACAAATGGATTTATGATTCTAAATGCTTTAAATGTGATTTAAGTAAAAATGATAATGTGATGATACTATAACTTATGATTTTAATAACTGCACCTTAATGCAATTTTAAAAAGAGGATAATGAATGCAATGTGAAATGAATCCTAAAATGAGCATAGAATGATATTTTAATAAATGGATGACTGAATGCACTTTTGCACTAATGAATGGATGCAAATAATAATAAATGATAAAGGATGATAAAATGATGATGGATAAATGATAATAAATGAATGCATAGTAAATGATTTAAAAACAATCAAAAGACAATTTGATCCCATGAATGAATCTAATTATTTATGATTGATGTAATGACGCAAATGATTAATGAAAAATAATGTTAAACATGCACTATAGGCAATGGTAAGTTAAAAATGGCATGAATGAACTTAATGCAAGATGCCCCTAAATGCGATGATGATATGACTATGAGGAATGCAAGGTTTTTAAGACTTTGCATGATGCATTGATGATGTATCAGAGTACTCGGTCGTGATTGTATCCAAGACCAGCTTTAATGGTCACTTGTGTATAAAAAGCCTACATATGAATGAATGAATGGATGGGTGATATGCAACGGAATGCAATATATAAACAGATGAGATGAAATGACGATCCATAGTGCTCTATTTTCATCATTGAGCTATAAAATGTTGGAAGAGAATACAAGCATCTTGACATAATGATTCAAGATGACCTGAGTATTCCTTACATGGATTTTATATAGAAAGTTAATACAAACGACTTGATATAAGGGTCAAGTCGACCAGAGTATTGCTTGCGGAACAGACAAAGATTATCTCCGTTCATGCATGACTTGGATCATCCTCCTTGATCTTAGGCTGATCCTATCCTGAGACAAGTGCATACCATACTAAGAGATAAAACCTGTATCCAATTTGGATGAGGAGGAACCAATGAATGAGCATTGTACCTACAAACAAATAGTATATACATAAAGAATAAAGAATAAGGATCTTTGGTAATGGTTCATGCTAATATGGTCGAGGTATACATTGTAGTCAGCAAGCCGTAATGATCTATGACTGCATTTGGCATAAGATCACGTAGCTTGGTGAACTTCCCATGTAGACACCATTAGTACATGCCCCAGAACTTCATCAGAAATAATGCGCAACCGATACAAAATAATACTGAAAGATCCCGATACAGATAAACAAATGATTGTACTCACAAACCAACCAAGTATTTGATAGCTTAACATAATTTTCTTGTCAAAGAAAACGTCACTTTTGGTCTTTGTTTTGGGTAAGGAAGGATGCATCCTTGTTGAAGACAGTTTTGATTTTGTTGATGTTGATTGTGTGGTTTGATTGTTAAATGGTCATTGTGTGAGTATTATGTCAATGATTGCTTTGTATCTGCGTGGATGAGTATGCACAAGGTGTTGCCATGTTTTTGTTTGATTTTTCGATGGTTTTTCGTTGTTTTTGGACTTTTGTGAGACATTTCTGAATGTTTTTGGATTTTGTGAAATAGTTTTGAATGTTTTTAGATTTTGTGAAACAGTTTTGAATGTTTTACCCAATGAATCACCAGTAATGTAGAATCCACTTCCACCAACTAGATTTAAGGGAATTGCCCCCAAGTGTAGACATGACTATGATAAAGTGGGATGCCAGACGCATGAAGTACTTTCTTTGATTACAGATCAAATAACAAGCCATGGTTTAGATGGATGGATGTGTGTATGAATGTGATCGCAACGAGCCTGAAAGATACTGGAGCCATTGTCTTTACGAGTGGCGCCTGTTTGCCAAGTTTTTCACCATCGCACTTACCCAAGGTGCCATCGGAGTGGTTGTTCACCGTTTGGATGCATGATTTTTCTTTACTTTTTGAATGTTTTTGTATTTCTTCAGGACATTTTTCTGAATGTTTTTGGTATTTTCTGGTATGCAGGGGAGCCTGATGCTCTGTTAAGCTTAGGTATAAAACCATTTGAGGTGCATGTTGTTGATTGGATCTGCGAGCGGTTCTCCTTCTGATGTAGCCAACTGATATGCCCCGAACCCAAAGACAACAGTGACAACATATGGGCCTAGCCAGTTTGATTCAAACTTGCCCTAATGTTCTCTGTTTGGTTGATTGTGAGGATTCTCTTGGAGAACAAGATCACCTACCTCAAATGTACGAGATCTAACTCGGTGATTGTAGCTTCTCCTTATGCGCTGCTGATAGGCTTTGAGATGGTTGTATGCAGCTTGTCGCTTCTCATCTAGTAACTCTAAGTCCTAAAGATGGGATACTCTGTATGCTTCATCATCAATGAGATTGTGCAAGGAAACCCATAATGATGGTATCTCGACCTCAATAGGCAAGATAGCTTCTGCACCATAGACCAATGAATAAGGAGTTGCACCTATAGGGGTTCGAATTCTAGTTCGATATTCCCATAGTGTTGGATTCAGTTGAACATGCCAATCATGGCCG
Source organism: Cryptomeria japonica (assembly GCF_030272615.1). Taxonomy (NCBI): domain Eukaryota; kingdom Viridiplantae; phylum Streptophyta; class Pinopsida; order Cupressales; family Cupressaceae; genus Cryptomeria; species Cryptomeria japonica. Next base: position 517,851,067 of record NC_081411.1, read on the forward strand.
GCATCATTGACTGTCTTCTTTAGGATCCTTAATATGTTTTTATTTGATGCTTCGGTCTGGCCATTGCCTTGTGGGTAGTAGGGAGTGGAAAAGCGATGTTGGATGTGAAATTTCTCACAAAGTTCACAGACATCCTGATTTTTGAAAGGAAAACTGTTATCTGTGATGATGGACATGGGCACACCATACCGGTAGATGATGTAGTTGAGGATGAATGAGACAATCTGCTTGTCGATGACTTAGGTAAGTGGAACAACTTTGATCCACTTTGTGAAATATTCGGTGGCAATAATAATGAATTTGTGGCCGTTGGATGAAGATGGATGGATTTTACCCACAAGGTCAAGACCCCATTGACAGAAAGGCCATGGTGTCATGATTGGTTGCAGTTCCTGTGCCGGTGCATGTATTAGGTCTCCATGAATTTGGCATTTCTTGCACTTCCTGACAAAGTAGTAGGAGTCTTTTTCCATAGATGGCCAATAGTATCCATTGCGCAGGAGTTTCTTGGATAGTGACGGACCACTTGCATGGGTTCCACAAATTCCTTCATGTACTTCATCCAAAGCCTTTGTTATCTCACCTTGTTCCAGACATCGAAGGAGAGTACCATCAAGACCGCGATGGTATAGGGTTTCAGCAATAATGGTATATCGAGCAGTTTGGCGAATGAAGGTTTTACGTTGGTTATTCGATTGGCTGGGAGGAAGGGTGTGATCGCGAAGATAGGTGTAGAACTCACCGTACCATGGGGATTCAGAACCGACAAGGCAATATCATTTCGGATTTGGGGATATCATAAGCGGGAATCCAAAGCTGTTCTACCAAGAACTCATAGCATGTTGAATTCTGTGGAAGATCTAGGAGAGATGCGATGGTAGCCATAGCGTCAGTAGCTCGATTTTGATCTCTTGGTATCTACTCAAAAGTGATAGTAGTAAATGATGTCTTTAGATTGTCCACCATTTGCTTATATGGCATGAGTTTATCATCCTTGGTCTGATATTCAATTGTTGCTTGTCGAATGACCAATTGGGAGTCGCCATATACTTGTAGTTCTTGTAATTTCCATTGTACGGCTAGCCTAATTCCTGTGATCAAGGCCTCATACTCTGCTATGTTGTTGGTGCATGGAAATGTGAGCCTATAAGACTTCAGGATGCTGTCACCTTGAGGTGTGATAAACAAAATGCCTGCCCCGGAGCCATGTCTAGTGTACGAACCATCAAAGTATAATCTCCATGGTTGTGTTGTTGTGATCATGAATATCTCTTCATCTGGAAAATTAGAAATGAGAGGATGATCGCCTATGAGAGGTTTGTCGCCCAACTGATCTGCAATAACCTACCCTTTGATAGCTTTATGGTCTACATACTCGATGTCAAATTCACTTAGAATCATCACCCATTTGGCCAATCGGCCTGTCAATGTTGCCTTGCTGAGTAAATACTTGAGTGGATCAATCTTGGCAATGAGTTGTACTTTGTGTGTTAATAGATAGTGCCTCAGTTTAGTGGCTGCTAAGATTACTACTAGGCAAGCTCACTCAATAGGTGTGTAATTGAGTTCATAGCCCACTAGTGTGCGAGAGATGTAGTAAACAACACACTCTTTTCCTTTTGTATTATGTTGTGCCAGTAGTACACCCAATGTTGTACTTGTTGCTGAGATATAGAGTAACAACGGTCTACTTGGATCTGGTGGGATCAGCAATGGTGGATTCATGAGATAGTCTTTAAGCGTCTGAAATGTTTGCTGGCATTGGGCATCCCACTGAAAGCGGATGTTCTTGTGTACAAGGTGTGTAAATGGGTGACACATATCAGCTAGTTGTGCAATGAATCTTCGGATGGATTGAAGTCATCCTTGTAATGTCCTTAGCTGACTGATATTCTTTGGTGGTGGCATGTCCATGATTGCTTTTACCTTTGTTGAGTCGACCTCAATACCTTTGCTTGAGACAATGTATCCTAGAAGCTTCCCGGAGGTTACTCCAAAGACACATTTCTTTGGGTTGAGTCGAACATGGTACTATTCCAGTCTATCAAAGATTTTATCTAAGATGTGGAGATGCCCTTCTCTGGTGAGTGATTTTGCTAGTAAGTCATCAACATAATCTTCCATCATAGTATGCATCATGTCATGGAAGATGGTGGTCATTGCTCGTTGATAAGTCGCTCTTGCATTCTTTAGACCAAAAGGCATTACATTCCAGCAATATGTGCCCCATGGACATGTGAAGGTTGTCTTACGTTGATCTTCTGGTGCGATCTTTATCTGATTGTATCTTGAAAAGCCATCCATGAGTGAAAGCATGGCATGTCCTGCTGTCAAATCCACTATGATGTCAATATTTGGTAGGGGGAAGTCATCCTTAGGACATGCCTTATTTAGATCCCTGAAGTCAGTACAAATGCAGATGCCCCCTTTTGGTTTGCCGATAGGCACAATGTTGGAGATCCATTATGCATAATCAATTGGTCTAATGAAACCAACATCGAGAAGTTTCTTGAGTTCTATTTTGACGAGCACTGCAATCTGAGGATGCATCTTGCGAAGCTTCTGCTTGACAGGTTTGGCTCCTTCTACGACGGTGAGGTGATGCATGACTAAATCAGGATCAAGCCCAGGCATGTCTGCATATGACCATGCAAAGTTGATCTGACGCTTCTGGAAGAACTCTATAAACTTAGGCTGTTCCGCTGGAGTGAGAAGAGATGCTAGATGTATGAGATGAGGATTTTCATGAGTCCCCACATTGTATTCTTTGGTTTCCTCGATGAGAATCGTTGATCGTTCCTATTGTGTACTAGCGGGGACGATGTCAAACCCTTCATCCTTAGGCGCCTCAGAGAGGTTTTCACCGTTGGATACGCTCTTTCTTTTTACTTTTGTCGGATCAAACAGTGCCACAGTGTGGTTTTCACTAGAAGATCCATGTTTTATTGTTATATTTTTGTAGCTGAAAGGTTTGGCATCCACCCCGAAGTATGTTGCGCTATTAAGTTCAATGGCAAATCCAGCTTTGTGATCCCCGCTTGGTAGGTTATCCCTTAATTCCAAAAAGTCAATGATGGCCTCATAATTTTGGAAGAGGTCAAGACATGGGGGATTTGGTTGGTTCCATTCGATGAGTTCAGGGTGGATAATGGGCATTACTTCATCGATTAGGTTAAGTGTGTTAGATGTATCAGTGAGGTTTAAGACATTTTGGTGAAGGTTGTTAATGGTACTCTCCCTGTCGGAATCAGGCGTAGGATGAGACGTAGGGTCCATGGAAGAGGTTTCCAGTTCAGGAACCCATGTGGTCTTTATCTGTGATTCTCCATAAATAGGGATGTCTTTGCATGGCGGAGGTAGTGATGTATCTTCCTCATCTGAAGTGTTAAGCTGTACAAAATCAAATTCCCACTCATGTGAGTCAGTCTCCGAGTCACTTTCCAACATCCGATTACTATACCATACTGGGATGTCTTTTGAATTAAATACTGCAGGTGTGATTGGTTGATGTACCTTTGTAGTGATTGGTGTTGCAGAAAGGTCGATGGGGATTAAAGAATCTGGTACAGGGAGTATCGGTAATATTGACTCAGTGGCTTCTGTTGGAACTGCTGGTGCCATAGATGCTGCTGCGGGTTCTGATAAAGCTGCTGCTGCTAATGGTGTTGCTAATGGGATTATTGGTACGTTTGGTGGGATGAGTGACATTGGTGATGGTTGTGTTGGTATTCTGAGCCTTGGTGGGGCAGCTGTGATGGTGCTCGATGCTGCTTTGATAATGAAAGGTGTCCTTTTTGCAGTAGGCTGACATAATGGTTTGCTGAGTTTTCCTTCAAATTTGAGTTTAGGAAATATCTCTTTTTCAAAGCCTAGGCCTGTATTACCTTTGGGTTTTAATTCCGACAATAGAGGTTCATGTCGTCCTTGTTTGCAATATCCCAAAGCACTCTGACCATCATACCCCATTCTTTGCATAATGAGGAGACCTTTGCCATACTAATCTGTAGGCAGCTTAACTTGCGGTATATTAGTGGTGATGGGATCTTTATAGATCTAGTCAGCCAAGTCCTCATCTTGGGTTTCTTCTTCTTGACTCTTTCCAAGGATGAAAGGCGTCAAAGCACATGCAGGCATAATTAGTGGTTGCTGGAGTAACTGTTGTGGTTTACCATGTCTTCTAGGAGAAATGGGCATTTGTCCTACACAAAAGAGTTGACTCAAGTTGTATTCTCCAGGACCTTCCTCTGCTACTTTCATCTCAAGATTTTCTTGCTTTGGTATAGTGGTGTTTGAACTAGCAAGAGAGGCGGGACTTATATATGATGTGGAGGAAATGGCTTCTCTATTATTAGGAATGGTAATCTCTAGTTGATGGTTGATATTATGGCAATACGCAAAGGGATTTGCATCGCCCAGGATTGTGATCTCTACACCGTTATGTGGGAACTTGATACATTGATGGTAGGTAGATGGAACGGCTTGCATGGCATGTATCCAAGGTCTTCCTAACAATAGATTGTATGACAGAGGAAGGTCCAGAACCTGACAGGTGATGTGCTTTACCACGGGGCCCACTCGGATTGGTAGTACCACAGCTCCTTTGGATGACCGCTCTGCATCGTCATAGGCTTTGATTGTGATCTTCTTATGAGGATCCACTGATTCTACCGCATATCCCAATGCTGTGACCAACTGTAGTGTACAAATATTCAGGCCTGTTCCATTATCGATCAAGACTCGCTTGATCCTATGCTGGTTGATAAAGCCTTCAATATGTAGTGAAGCGTTATGAGGTTGCTGGAAGGAAGAGTTGTCACTTTCGAAAAAAGTGAGACAAGGTGATGACTTTAGACTTCCAACCATGGCTTGAAATTGGTCTGTATTCAGATTTGTAGGGACTAACGCCTCTTGGAGTGCTTGATCCAAGATAGTTTTATGAGATGGCGATAGGCACAATAGCTCTAAAATGGATATAAGCGCAGGCGTTTTGTCTAATTGTTCCACAAGATTGTACTGTTTTGGGATGGAGGTGGTGCCTTGTGGAGCTACCTTTATGGTGACCTTGCCATGACGTGTAACAACATTGTAATTTGAGTTGGGATTTTTGAAGGTTATTGTTGCAACTTGTTCACTGGCATCATACAGATGATTTACAGTGTAATTATACGCAGCCTGTGTATAATCTGTGGTATCAGTGACTCGCCTGGAAGTGGATTTTTGAACATTAGATGATCATTATTTGTTGTTTTTGGGTCATGTCCTTCAATTTCAATTTCTCCTCGGTCAATAAGATCTTGAATAAGATCTTTCAATCGGTGACAATTACTTGTCTTGTGTCCTCTCCCTTGATGGAAATCACAGTGTTCAGTATCTCTCCACCATGTAGGTTTGACCTGAGGTTCATAGTTTGATGTTTTATGGAGAGTGACCAAATTTTGAGAAATGAGTTGTCGCAATACCGTTTCAATGGGTTCCCCTAAGGGAGTGTATGTGCGTTTTTGTTTTTACTGACGAGGTCTTGGTTCATCGTGAGATGTGATGCGACCTTGATTCGAAGGAACATTTGTGTTGTTCTGAGGTGGAGGATTTTGTCCTGCAAACCGAACCACAGGTTGTGCACTTTGTATAGTCCTGGCATCCACAACCCCATCGTTGACGATATTCTTATTTTTGTTCCAGAAGCTTGGTTTATCACTATTGAAGCGTGGGCGAGGACCATCCTTTGGCTCATTATAGATTTTGATGAGTCCTTTCTTGATGAGTGCCCTTTCACATTTCAAACCCTTGGTGATCATATCATTAAAAGAGTCTATGTCTTTGACATCCAGGTGAAATTCCATTTCTTCGTTTAAGTTGGAAATGAACATTTCCACTAGTTCTCATTCAGGTAACTGAAGAGAACGTCTGCTAGACATTTGACGCCATCGTTGTAGGAATACTGAGAATAGTTCACCTGGTTTTTGTTTAGTGTTGCACAGATCGGCCATGGTGATGTCGCGTTCAATGTTATGAGAGTAATGAGCTAGGAACTTCTGGATGAGTTCCTCAAATGTTCTAATGCCACCTGATAGTCAGGAAAACCATGATGTGGTTGTTCCTCCCAAGCTTTGGGGAAAAAGGTGCATTAGGTATGTGTCTTCATATGCCACTTCGAGACAAGCGGAATGAAATTCTCTGACATGATCACGGGGATCTCCCTTTCCTCTATATTTTTCAAATTTGGGTGTTTCGAATCCTCGTGGAAAGGGTGGCATATAAAGATTCCTATCAAAAGGATAGGGACAGATGTCATTAAGTGAGAATTGGTTAGTTTTGACACCACTATGAAGTTGTTGGGCGAGATTGTCGACTTGTTGCCGCAACATCTCCATTTCATTTGGAGGAGGAGGTGGTGGGTTACCTCAAGGAATGTTATATCTGATGGGATCTCTACCTCTTTCCTCTTCATGGTGACTTTGTCTTTTGGATGCTTGTCTTAAATGGGCAAGATCAAAGTCAGAGGGGAGTTTTGCTCCTTCTTGAGTGAGTTTTAAGAAGTGAGCATCCGCATTGCTCCTGAGTATTTCGTCAAACAGTCTGTTAAAGAGAGGGTTATGCTGAGCCCTTTCTATTGTTGTAGGAGTAGGAGTACTTGGGTTTTCATCAGTCGCATTTCCTCCAAGTGCTTCTTGAAACTCATTGAGATTTTCCTCTTCTTCTTCTTCCATTTCTATTTCTCGTTGCCTTGACCGTGATCGGGTTTGAGCCATTTTGCTTATGAGTCTTTGTTGAAGTTGAGTGAAAATGATGATGAGCTTTTGATGAAATGAAAGATTGATGGTTGGTGATTTGTGTTGCATGTGGATCTCTAGCACTTTTTAAGGTAGATGTAACCAAAATTCCTTCTTTGAATTGCTTGTTTGTTTGATAAGTTTGGATATGATAAGGTGTAGAGAAATTTGAGATGTGTTACAGATTTAACTACCTAGTAATGAGAGGATTCACTCATGAACTAGTTTTAACCTGCGTAGATGTGTCTCTTAGGATGAGCTTATCCTAGATGTAGAAACAATCTAAAGAGTGATGGGATGTGTTTGATTCAAGTAATATCTAAAAGAGAATTTGGGACAAGAACCTCTTAATGTTTTGAGAGTTTTGGAACGGATTGATGATGAAGTGATGATGGATGAATAAGATGATGAATGAAATGTTTTCAACTTCAATAAAAGCTTTGTGTTACAAATGGGACAAACTCTACCTCTTCCCTTTCGGGTGTTGGTAGTATTTCTTGAGCTACGTTGTATGTGATACAGACGTTTGGGAAAAAGTTGGGATTAATCTTACCTCCTTGGTTTTTGTGATAACTCAGAGCTCTATATTGCATAAAAGCTCTGCGGTTCAATGATTCTGAATAAAATTCGTTTGTTTTGCCTTGAAGGTAGAGACGCATGTGACGCAGAAAAACTCTATGGGAGACAAAGATTTGTCTATTTATATAGAAGAATTTCCTCCTTTTGATCAAAGCCTTTGAGCTTAATGGTCTTCTTTTCAAGTTGATATTCTGATGATGCTTCTTCTTTCGCAAGATGTGAAGAATGGTCATAAAGTTTTGATACTTTTGTTGTTTGCACTTTGTTTTTGATGTGTTTGGTTGTTTTGAGAAATGTTTGGTTGGATGAATACTTTGTTTTTGGGAGTGATTTTATTTTGATGTTTCTTTGACAAGAAAACAAAGCAAGCACACAAACACAAGAATGTTGCCCCAAAGGCACAAATGAGTATGGATCTAGATCAACCCAATCCTTGGACTTTTTTATGACCCTTCCTTTAGATGTATTTTAAGGTGTATTTCCAAAGCCTGAAGTCGGCTCAATTTGCACTTGGTCTTTAAAATGAACACACTTCAAACTCTTTTTATCCCTAAGGTCAAATGGCCAGTTGTGATAAATTTAGCCCACATCTTGATATTTCTTCGACTTTGGTACTACATACCTTATGAATCCCACCGTGGCAGGTAAGGATGTGATATACTAAGTCTTGCATGAGCATAACAAATATATGATCCCTATGATGGGGGAGTCACCACTTTTATTAAGCCACGAGTGACTTTTTAAAAAGTTATGTTTCTACTTAAGGAAATATGTATGGTGAGTATCTTGGGAGCAAAACCATCTATGCTCTTGCACTAAATTATATCGCAAATATCCTCAATCAATAGAATGGGTGGGCTACTATTTAAAGGTGTTTAGTCATGTTCGATGTTTTTGGACATAAGTTCATTCTGCAGTGACTCACTTAAGAGCCTTGTAACTGGTGGTGGGGCCCAATTGTCCTTTCAGCCAGTTACACTGTAGGAACAGCTATACCCAAGGCTACAGCTTTCACTTTCACCTGATTTCTATAGCGGCTCGAAGGATTTACTGCTCGAGATCGTTCCCAAGAGTATCGATCCCTTGGCAGGCCTCTCTTAAAAAGATAAAATTTTGAGTGTTACTAACACTTTTCTCTTGCACCTAGGACCACGAAAGCCAAGGGAGAGGATAGTGTGTGTTAGAAGTGGGACCACTCGACCAAATTTTTGCACAAGTGTGCCAAGCACGAAAAACACTTGTTCTTTTTAATCTGCCATTGCAATGTGATCTAACTATTTGAAGATGTTGCTCTAACAGTCATGATGTTCTTTTTAACTTCAAAGGCAATATGTTTAAGTAACTAGGAAAATAAACTCCTAGTCAACTTAAAACAAAGCACGTTTGCATGAAGTAAATCGTTGCAAGAATTGGAACAAGTGGATTGTAAGTTTTAATTGCACCAAAATTTGAAGTGTGGCTTGTAAATTTTTTAGTTTGATGCAAGGAAATCAAATTGTTGATTGTAAGCCCCAAAAGAAAATGAGTCCTAACTTGCAATGAAAGTAAATGTTTGTTTTTGTTCAGTTTTAATGCACCAAAGACAAGTGACCCTAACTAGAAAGCAAGGAAAATTTGTTTTGTTCAAGTTTTAAAGCACCAAAAGAAAGTTTTGTGTTTTTTAATGGTGAGTTTTAAACTTGCACAAACAATAACCGGTTAGTAAAATCCATATCCAAGGGGGGCTTCCACAAGCCTAAATTTTTTTATTTTTTTGGTTACAAGGTGATTTTTACGACATTCTGTTACAATAGCGCTAGTCTGTGTTTGAATAGAGGCGCTATTTAACACAAAAGCGCTAAAAGAAAAGGAAATACAGAGAGGCAAAAGCACTGAAATATGGTGAATAGCACCAAAATAATGTCAAAAGCACCAAAATAGTT
>NC_081411.1:517865337-517877837 GCF_030272615.1 Cryptomeria japonica
AGATTTACAATCCACAATTCAAATTTTGGGTGCACCTAAAAAGAACAATCCACTTGTTTTATTTTTGCAAACAAATTTTACTTCAAGCAAACGTGTTCTTCATTAAGTTAACCAGGATTTCCAAATTCTAGAATACAAAACACATTGCTTTTGAAGTTAAAAAGAACACCATGACTGTTGGAGCAACATCTCCAAATAGTTAGATCACATTGCGATGATGGATTAAAAAGAATAAGTGAATTTTGTGTTTGGCACACTTGTGCAAAAATTCAGTCGAGTGGTCCTACCTTTAACACACACTATCCTCTCCCTTGGCTTTCGTGGTCCTAGGTGCAAGAGAAAAGTGTTAGTAACACTCAAAATTTTATCTTTTTAAGAGAGGCCTGCCAAGGGATCGATACTCTTGGGAACGACCTCGAGCGGTAAATCCTTCGAGCCGCTATAGAAATCAGGTGAGAGCGAAAGTTGTAGCCTTGGGAATAGTTGTTCCTACAGTGTAACTGGCTGAAAGGACAAATGGGCCCCACCACCAGTTACAAGGCTCTTAAGTGAGTCACTGCAGAATGAACTTATGTCCAAAAACATCGAACGTGACTAAACACCTTTAAGTAGTAGCCCACCCTTTCTATTGATTGAGGATATTTGCGATATAATTTAGTGCAAGAGCATAGATGGTTTTGCTCCCAAGATACTCACCGTACATATTTCCTTGAGTAGAAACATAGCTTTTTGAAAAGTCACTTGTGGCTTGATAAAAGTGGTGACTCCCCCATCATAGGGATCATCTATTTTTTATGCTCACACAAGACTTAGTATATCACATCCTTACCTACCACGACGGGATTCATAAGGTATGTAGTACCAAAGTCAAAGAAATATCAAGATGTGGGCTAAATTTATCACAACTAGCCATTTGACCTTAGGGATAAAAAGTGTTTGAAGTGTGTTTGTTTTAAAGACCATGTGCAAATTGAGCCGACTTCAGGATTTGGAAATACACCTTAAAATACATCTAAAGGAAGGGTCATATACAAGTCCAAGGATTGGGTTGATCTAGACCCATACTCATTTGTGCCTTTGGGGGCAACATTCTTGTGTTTGTGTGCTTGCTTTGTTTTCTTGTCAAAGAAAAAAATAGAAAATCACTTTCCAAAACAAAGTATTCATCCAACATCTTTCAAAAACAAACAAACACATCAAAAACAAAGTGCAAAAAACAAGGAATCAAATTTTATGACCATTCTTCACATCTTGCGAAAGAAGAAGCGTCATCAAAATATCAACTTGAAAAGAAGACCATTAATCTCAAAGGCTTTGATCAAAAGGAGGAGATTCTTCTATATAAATAGACAAATATTTGTCTCACATAGAGTCTTTCTGCATCACATGCGCCTCTACCTTCAAGGCAAAACAAACGAATTTGATTCAAAATCATTGAACCGCAGAGCTTTTATGCAATATAGAGCTCTGAATTATCACAAAAACCAAGGAGGTAAGATTAATCCCAACTTTTTCCCAAACATCTGTATCACATACAACACAGCTCGAGAAATACCACCAACACCCGAAAGCGAAGAGGTAGAGTTTGTCCCATTTGTAACACAAAGCTTTTATTGAAGTTGAAAACATTTCATTCATCATCTTATTCATCCTTCATCACTTCATCATCAATCCATTCCAACTCTCAAAACATTAGGAGGTTCTTGCTCCAAGTTCTCTTTTTAGATATTGCTTGAAATCAAACACATCACATCACTTTTTAGATTATTTCTACATCTAGGATAAGATCATCCTAAGAGACACATCTACGCAGGTTAAAACTAGTTCATGAGTGAATCCTCTCATTACTAGGTAGTTAAATCTGTAACACATCTCAGATTTCTCTACACCTTATCACATCCAAAACTTATCAAACAAGCAAGCAATTCAAAGAAGGAATTTCGGTTACATCTACCTTAAAAGTGCTAGAGATCCACATGCAATACAATTCACCAATCATCAATCTCTCATTTCATCAAAAACTCGTCATCATTTTCACTCAACTTCAACAAAGACTCATAAACAAAATGGCTCAAACCCGATCATATTCAAGGCAATGAGAAATCGAAATAGAAGAAGAAGAAGAAGAAGAGGAAAATCTCAATGAATTTCAAGAAGCACTTGGAGGAAATGCAAATGACAAAAACCCAAGTACTCCTACTCCTGCAACAATAGAAAGGGCTCAGCATAACCCTCTCTTTAACAGACTGTTTGACGAAATACTTAGGAGCAATGTAGATGCTCACTTCTTAAAACTCGCTCAAGAAGGAGCCAAACTCCCCTCTGACTTTGATCTTGCCCAATTAAGACAAGCATCAGAAAGACAAAGTCGCTATGAAGAGGAAAGAGGTGAAGATCCCATCAGATATAACATTCCTCGAGGTAACCCACCACCTCCTCCTCCAACTGAAATGGAGATGTTGCGGCAACAAGTCGAGAATCTCACCCAACAACTTCATAGTGGTGTCAAAACTAACCAATTCTCACTTAATGACATTTGTCCCTATCCTTTTGATAGGAATCTTTATATGCCACCCTTTCCACGAGGATTCGAAACACCCAAATTTGAAAAATATAGAGGAAAGGGCGATCCCCGTGATCATGTCAGAGAATTTCATTCTGCTTGTCTCGAAGTGGCATATGAAGACACATACCTAATGCGCCTTTTTCCCCAAAGCTTGGGAGGAACAACCACATCATGGTTTTCATGACTACCAGGTGGCATTAGAACATTTGAGGAACTCATCCAGAAGTTTCTAGCTCATTACTCTCATAACATTGAACGCGACATCACCATGGCTGATCTGTGCAACACCAAAAAAAAACCAGGTGAACTATTCTCAGTATTCCTGCAATGATGGCGCCAAATGTCTAGCAGACGTTCTCTTCAATTACCTGAACGAGAACTAGTGGAAATATTCATTTCCAACTTAAACGAAGAAATGGAATTTCACCTGGATGTCAAAGACACGGACTCTTTTAATGATATGATCACCAAGGGTTTGAAATGTGAACGGGAACTCATCAAGAAGGGACTCATAAAAATCTTTAATGAACCAAAAGATGGTCCTCACCCACGCTTCAATAGCGATAAACCATTCTGGAATAAAAACAAGAATATCGTCAACGATGGGGTTGTGGATGCCAGGACTATCCAAAATGCACAACCTGTGGTTCGGTTTGCAGGACAAAATCCTCCACCTCAGAACACCACAAATGTTCCTTCCAATCAAGGTCGCATCACATCTCATGATGAACCAAGACCTCATCATCAAAAACAGAAACGCACATACACTCCTTTAGGGGAACCCATTGAAACGGTATTGCGACAACTCATTTCTCAAAATTTGGTCACTCTACCTAAGCTATCAAACTATGAGCCTCAGGTCAAACCGGCATGGTGGAGAGATACTGAACACTATGAATTCCATCAAGGAAGAGGACACAAGACAAGTAATTGTCACCGATTAAAAGATCTTATTCAAGATCTTATTGACCGAGGAGAAATTGAAATTGAAGGACATGACCCAAAAACAGCAAATAATGATCATCTGATGTTCAAAAATCCACTTCCATCACAAGATCAAAGGGGTCCTTCCACTTCCAGGCGAGGCGCTGATACCACAGATTATACGCAGGCTGCGTATAATTACACTGTAAATCATCTATATGATGCCAGTGAACAAGTTGCAACCATAACCTTCAAAAATCCCAACTCAAATTGCAATGTTGTTACACGTCGTGGCAAGGTGACCATAAAGGCAGCTCCACAAGGCACCACCTCCATCCCAAAGTAGTACAATCTTGTGGAACAATTAGACAAAACACCTGCGCTTATATCCATTTTAGAGATATTGCGCCTATCGCCATCTCATAAAACTATCTTGGACCAAGCACTCCAAGAGGCGTCAGTCCCTGTAAATCTGAATACAGACCAATTTTAAGCCATGGTTGGAAGTCAAAAGTCATCACCTTGTCTCACTTTTTCTGAAAGTGACAACTCTTCCTTCCAGCAACCTCATAACGCTTCACTACATATTGAAGGCTTTATCAACTAGCATAGGATCAAGCGAGCCTTGATAGATAATGGAGAAGGCCTGAATATTTGTACACTATAGTTGGTCACAGCATTGGGATATGCGGTAGAATCAATGGATCCCCATAAGAAGATCATAATCAAAGCCTATGATGATGCAGAGCGGTCATCCAAAGGAGCTGTGGTACTACCAATCCGAGTAGGCCCTGTGGTAAAGCACATCATCTGTCAGGTTCTGGACCTTCCTCTGCCATATAATCTATTGTTAGGGAGACCCTGGATACATGCCATGCAAGCTGTTCCATCTACCTACCATCAATGTATCAAGTTCCCACATAATGGTGTAGAGTTCACAATCCTGGGCGATGCAAATCCCTTTGCATATTGCCATAATATCATCCATCAACCAGAGATTACTGTTCCTAATAATAGAGAAGCCATTTCCTCCACATCATATATAAGTCCCGCCTCTCTTGCCAGTTCAAACACCCCTATACCAAAGCAAGACAAACTTAAAATGAAGATAGCAGAGGAAGGTCCTGGGGAATACAACTTGAGTCAACTCTTTTGTGTGGGACAAATGCCCACATCTCCTAGAACACATGGTAAACCACAGTAGGTACTCCAACAACCACTAGTCACACCGACATGTACTTTGATGCCTTTCATCCTTGGAAAGAGTCAAGAAGAAGAAACCCAAGATGAGGACTTAGCGGACTGGATCTATAAAGATCCCATCACCACTGATATACCACAAGTTAAACTTCCTACGAATCAGTATGGCAAAGGTCTCCTCATTATGCAAAGAATGGGGTATGATGGTCAGAGTGCTTTAGGCTATTGCAAACAAGGACGACGTGAACCTCTGCTGCCGAAATTCAAGCCCAAAGGTAATACAGGCCTAGGCTTTGAAAAAGAGATCTTTCCTAAATTAAAATTCAAAGGAAAACCCAGCAAACCGTTATGTCAACCTACTACCAAAAGGACACCTTTCATTATCAAAGCAGCATCAAGCACCATCCCGACTGCCCCACCGAGGCTCAAAATCCCAACACAACTATCACCAATGCCAATCATCCCACCAAATGAACCCGTAATCCCATCAACAGCACCATTAGCAGTAGCCACTGTATCAGAACCCGCAGCAACATCTATGGCACCAACAGTTCCAGCAGAAGCAACTGAGTCAACATTGCCAATACTCCCCATACCAGATTCCTTTATCCCCATCAACCGCCCTGCAGCACCGATCACTACAAAGGTACATCAACCAATCACACCTGCAGTATTCAATTCAAAGGACATCCCAGTATGGTATAGTAATTGGATGCTGGAAAGTGACTTAGAGACTGACTCACATGAGTGGGAATTTGATTCTGTACAACTTAACACTTCAGATGAGGAAGATACATCACCACCTCCACCACGCAAAGACATCCCTGTTTACGGAGAAGCACAGATAAAGACCACTCGGGTTCCTGAACTGGAAACATCTTCCAAAAACCCTACGTCTCATCCTACGCCTGAGTCTGACAGGGAGAGTACCATTAACGACCTTCACTATAACGTCCTAACCCTCACTAATACATCTAACGCACTTAACCTAATCGATGAAGTAATGCCCATTATCCACCCTGAACTCATCGAATGGAACCAACCAAATCCCCCATGTCTTGACTTCTTCCAAAATGATGAGGCCATCATTGACTTGTTGGAATTAAGGGATAACCTACCAAGTGGGGATCACAAAGCTGGATTCGCCATTGAACTTAATAGCACAACATACTTCGGGGCGGATGCCAAACCTTTCAGCTGCAAAAATATAACAATAAAACATGGATCTTCCAGTGAAAACCACACTGTGGCACTGTTTGATCTGACAAAAGTAAAAAGAAAGAGCGTATCCAGTGGTGAAAACCTCTCTGAGGCGCCTGAGGATGAAGGGTTTGACATTCTCCCTGATAGTACACAACAGGAACGATCAATGATTCTCATCGAGGAAACCAAAGAGTACAATGTGGGGACTCCTGAAAATCCTCATCTCATACATCTAGCATCTCTTCTCACTCCAGAGGAACAACCTAAATTTATAGAGTTCTTCCATAAGTGTCAGATCAACTTTGCATGGTCATATGCAGACATGCCTGGGCTTGATCCTGATTTAGTCATGCATCACCTTACCGTAGTAGAAGGAGCCAAACCTGTCAAGCAAAAGCTTCGCAAGATGCATCCTCAGATTGCAGTACTAGTCAAAACAGAACTCAAGAAACTCGTAGATGTTGGTTTCATTAGACTAATTGATTATGCAGAATGGATCTCCAAAATTGTGCCTGTCGGCAAACCAAAAGGGGGCATCCACATTTGTACCAACTTCAGAGATCTGAATAAGGCCTGTCCTAAGGATGACTTCCCCCTACCAAATATTGGCATCATAGTAGATCTGACAGCAGGACATGCCATGCTTTCACTTATGGATGGCTTTTCAGAATACAATCAGATAAAGATCGCACCAGAAGATCAACATAAGACAGCCTTCACATGTCCATGGGGCACATATTACTGGAATGTAATGCCCTTCAGTCTAAAGAATGCAGGAGCAACCTATCAAAGAGCCATGACCACCATCTTCCATGACATGATGCATACTATGATGGAAGATTATGTGGATGACTTACTAGCAAAGTCACTCACCAGAGAAGGGCATCTCCACATCTTAGATAAAATCTTTGATAGACTGGAACAATACCATGTTCGACTCAACCCCAAGAAATGTGTCTTTGGAGTGACCTCCGGGAAGCTTCTAGGATACATTGTCTCAAGCAAAGGTATTGAGGTCGACCCAGCAAAGGTAAAAGCAATCATGGACATGCCACCACCAAAGAATATCAGTCAGCTAAGGACATTACAAGGGCGACTTCAATCCATCCGAAGATTCATTGCACAATTGGCTGATAAGTGTCACCCCTTTACACACCTGCTACACAAGAACATCCACTTTCAATGGGATGCCAAATGCCAGCAAGCATTTCAGACGCTCAAAGACTATCTCATGAATCCACCATTGTTGATGCCACCAGATCCAAGTAGACCGTCGTTACTCTATATCTCAGCAACAAGTACAGCATTGGGGGTACTACTGGCACAACATGATGTAGAAGGAAAAGAGTGTGCTATTTACTACATCTCTCGCACGCTGGTTGGCTATGAACTCAATTACACCCCTATTGAGCGAGCTTGCCTAGCAGTAATCTTAGCAGCCACTAAACTGAGGCACTATCTGTTAACCCACAAAGTACAACTCATTGCAAAGATTGATCCACTCAAGTATTTACTCAGCAAAGTAGCATTGACAGGTCGCTTGGCCAAATGGGTGATGATTCTAAGTGAATTTGATATCGAGTATGTAGACCGTAAAGCTATCAAAGGTCAAGTTATTGCCGATCAGTTGGCTGATGCACCTCTCATAGGTGATCATCCTCTCATTTCCAATTTTCTAGACAAAGAGATATTCATGATCACAACAACACCACCATGGAAATTATACTTTGATGGATCATACACTAGGCACGGCTCGGGGGCAGGCATTCTGTTTATCACACCTCAAGGTGACAGCATCCCAAAGTCTTACAGGCTCACATTTCCATGCACTAACAACATCGCAGAGTATGAGGCCTTGATCACAGGACTCGGGCTAGTCGTACAATGGAAATTACAAGAACTACAAGTATATGGCGACTCCCAATTGGTCATTCGACAAGCAACAGATGAATATCAAACCAAGGATGATAAACTCATGTCATATAAGCAAATGGTGGACAATCTAAAAGCATCATTTACTATAATTACTTTTGAGCAAATACCAATAGATCAGAATCGAGCCGCTGATGCTATGGCTACCATCGCATCTCTCCTAGATCTTCCACAGAATTCAACACGCTACGAGTTCTTGGTAGAATAGCTTTGGATCCCCGCTTATGATATCCCCGAATCCGAGATGATATGTCGCCTTGTCGGTTCTAAATCCCCATGGTACGATGAATTCTACACCTATCTCCGCGATCACACCCTTCCTCCCAACCAATCGAATAACCAACGTAAAACCTTCATTCGCCAAACTGCTCAATATACCATTATTGCCGAAACCCTATACCGATGCGGTCTTGATGGTACTCTCCTTCGATGTCTGGAGCAGGATGAGATAACAAAGGCTTTGGAAGAAGTCCATAAAGGCATTTGCGGGACTCACTCAAGTGTCCCGTCACTAGCCAAGAAACTCCTCCGCAATGGATACTATTGGCCATCTATGGAAAAGGATTCCTACTAATTTGTCAAAAAATGCAAGAAATGCCAAGTTCATGGCGACCTGATACATGCACCAGCCCAGGAACTGCAACCCATCACAACACCATGGCCTTTTTGCCAATGGGGCCTTGACCTTGTGGGTAAGATTCATCCATCTTCATCTAATGGCCATAAATTCATTATTACCGCCACCTAATATTTCACAAAGTGGATCGAAGTTGTTCCACTTACCCAGGTCACCGGCAAGCAGATTGCCTCATTCATCCTCAACTACATCATTTGTCGGTATGGTGTACCCATGTCCATCATCACAGATAATGGTCTTCCTTTCAAAAATCAGGATGTTCGTGAACTTTGTGAGAAATTTCATATCCAGCACTGCTTTTCCACTCCCTATTACCCACAAGGCAATGGTCAGGCTGAAGCATCCAATGAAAACATATTGAGGATCCTAAAGAAGACAGTCAATGATGTTGGCCATGATTGGCATGTTCAACTAAATCCAGTGCTATGGGCATATCGAACTAGCATTCGAACCCCTACAGGCGCAACTCCTTATTCATTGGTCTATGGTGCAGAAGTTATCTTGCCTATTGAGGTTGAGATACCGTCATTATGGGTTACCTTGCACAATCTCATCGATGATGAAGCATACAGAGTCTCACGCCTCCAAGACTTAGAATTACTTGATAAGAAGCGACAAGCTGCATACAATCATCTCAAAGCCTATCAGCAGTGCATGAGCAGAAGCTACAATCACCGAGTTAGACCTCGTACATTTGAGGTAGGTGATCTTGTTCTATGAGAGAATCCTCGCAACCAACCAAACAAAGAACATCAGGGCAAGTTTGAATCAAACTGGCTAGGCCCATATGTTGTCACTGCTGTGTTCGGGTCCGGGGCATATCAGTTGGCTACATCAGAAGGAGAACCGCTCGCAGATCCAATCAACAACATGCACCTCAAACGGTTTTATACCTAAGCTGTACAGAGCACCAGGCTCCCCTGCATACCAGAAAATACCAAAAACATTCAGAAAAATGTCCTAAAGAAATACAAAAACATTAAAAAAAAAAGTAAAGAAAAATCATGCATCCAAACGGTGAACAACCACTCGGGTGGCACCTTGGGTAAGTACAATGGTGAAAACCTAGCAAACAGGCGCCACTCGTAAAGGCTATGGCTCCATTGTCTTTCAGACTTGATGCGATCACATCTACTTCATACATACATCCATCCGTCCAAAACCATGGCTTGTTATTCATCTGCATTTAAGAAAGTACTCCATGCGTCTTGCATCCCGCTTTTTCATAGTCATATCTAAACTAGGGGCAATGCCCTTAACCTATTGATGGAAGTGGATTCTACATTGTCTTATGATTCATTAAGATCTTCATTCAGGCAATCATCAAAATACCAAAAACATTGGAAAATGTCTCATTCAAAATCCAAAAACATTCAAAACAACCCAAAAATACCAAAAACATTCAAAACAATTCAAAATACCAAAAACATCAAAAAACCATCAAAAATCACACAAAAACATGGCAACACTTTGTACATACTCATCCATGCAAATACCAAAACAAACATTGACAAAATACTCACACGATGACCATTTACCAATCGACCACACAATCCACATTAACAATCAAATTGTCTTCAAAAAGGATGCATCCTTCCTTACCAAAACACAGACAAGATGACATTTTCTTTGACAAGAAAATTATGTAAGCTATCAAATACTTGGTTGGTTTGTGAGTACAATCATTCATTTATCTGTATCAGGATCTTTCAGCATTTGTTTTGTATCGTTTGCGCATTATTTCCGATGAAGTTCTGGGGCATGTACTAATGGTGTCTACGTGGGAAGTTCACCAAGCTACGTGATCTTATGCCAAATGTAGTCATGGATCATTACGGCTTGCTGAATACAGCGTATACCTCGACCATATGAGCATGAACCATTACCAAGGATCCATATTCTTTATTCTTTATGTATATACTGTTTGTTTGCAGGTACAATGCTCTTCCTTTGGTTCCTCCTACCTCATCCAAACTGGATAAAGGTTTTATCTCTTCATACGGTATGCACTTGTCTCAGGATATGATCAGCCTAAGATCAAGGAGGACGATCCAAGTCATGCATGAATGGAGATAATCCTTGTCTATTCCGCAAGCAATACTCTGGTCGACTTGACCCTTATATCAAGTCGTTTGTATTAACTTGCTATATTAAAATCCATGTAAGAAATACTCAGGTCATCTTGAATCATTATGTCAAGATGCTTGTATTTTCTTCCAACATTTTAAAGCTCAATGATGAAAATAGAGCACTATGGATCGTCATTTCGTCTCATCTATTTATATCTTGCATTTTGTTGCATATCACCCATTCATTCATTCATATGTAGGATTTATATGCAAATGTGAAAATTAAGCTAGTCTTGCATACAATCACGACCGAGTACTCTGATACATCATCAATGCATCATGCAAAGTCTTAAAAACCTTGCATTCCTCATGGTCATATCATCATCGCATTTAGTTGCATCTTGCATCAAGTACATTTATATCATTTTTTAAACTTAACATTGCATATAGTTCATTTTTGACATTAGTTTTCATTAAAAACCACATCATTGCATCAATCATAAAATAATTAGATTCATTCGTGGGATCAAAATTATCTTTTATTATTTTTAAAATCATTTACTAAACATTCATTTAGTGTCAATTATCCATCATCCTTTCATTATCCTTTATCATTTAAATACTGCATACATTCATTTATCCATTTAGTGGAAAAGTGCATTCATTCCTTTATTAAAATATCCTATTATGCTCATTTTAGGATTCACATTGCATTCATTTATCCTCTTTTTAATTGCATTAAGGTGCAGTTATTAAAACATTAGTTATAGTATCATCACATTATCATATTTAAGCATTTAGATTCATAAGTCCATTTGTTTACAAAACATTGGTTCTTAACATTTTATATCCATTATGCATATGCATTCATTTAGGCATTATCATATAAACATTTGTACTTTACATTTTGTTTATCCATATTTCATTTATTTAAACATCTAGATACATATCCATACATAACATCATTCATTCGACCATTGCATCATTCATCATTACATTAACATCATCTCATCATTATATTGCAAATAGTAAACACCAAAATCTTGTTCATAAATCATCATAAGCATACATCATCATCATGATATTACATGCATAAAAGCATTACATCAAAAATCAAACAAATCATACATATATAAACTTGCATTCATATGTCAGTATCATCATAAACACATGCATAAAAGAAACATCTCATCAAATGCATACATGTACACATATCCATCTAAGCAATAAACTCATCATCCTGCATAAACATCCATATAAATCAAATGCATATCATCAAAATATGGGATCTCCTCATATATCTCATCTCATATATCAGAGTACAATGAAGTCTACAAAATCGGCTACCAAGAGCCATCCAAGATACAATCCAAAAAATATAACAATGATACAATACATATATGCATGCAAAAATGCTCTCTCAAATGCCACTCTGGCCAGATGTTGTCCCAACACCTCCCCCTGCTCCACCACCGGTGCCTACACCACCTGATCCATCTCTCTGTGGAGGCCTCATCGAACCACCACTCCCTCCTGCATCCCCTGATCTCTCCCTCCTCAAAGGACCCATCACACCCCCACTGCTCTGCATCCTCTGCGATCGCTCTGATCTATCCTATCGCATCTGAGAATAACTGAGAGCTCGCTGACTCACTGGCACCACCTACTCATAAAACCCCCGCCAGTACTCTATCTACACTTGATCTCGCCGCATCTCCCTCATCACCTCCCCTGTAGGCCCCTGTGCTCCTACTCCAATCCGCACTCTCTCCTGCAGCTCCGCCAATCTCTCCACAGCACTATCTCTCTCCCGCAGCACCACCGTCAGCTCTGACTCTCGTGCAAATAACTGCACGTCCCTCACTACCACCTCCACCTCCAAATCCTCTATCCACGTCTGCAAGCATACTATGATGTGATCCCGCAGATCTCCAGTGGCTCCCTTCCCGGTGTCCATAGCTTCCTCCCC
>NC_081411.1:517882837-517902837 GCF_030272615.1 Cryptomeria japonica
TCTTTGAAAAGCATTTAATGCTTTGTGTGTTCAACAAATTAACCCCCAAAGTCTTCCAACACCACTAATGGCTCTTACATGACCATTTATGGCTCTTACATAACCATTTATGGTTATTTCAAACTTGTCTCCCCAAACATTTATTGTTTTGACCATATTCATCCATTTCACATTTGCACAAGAGTTTATCCATTGGATAAAAGCTTTATTCTTTGAATAAAGAGTTTATTCATTCAACTAACCTTGACTCTAAATCCCAAAGTCATATCAAGCATTTAATGCTTATTCCCTCCCCTCTCAACCTATCTCACATTGACACTTGTCATCCTAGAATTGGGTTGAAAGCCCTCACATGGATTTGAAATCATTCAATCCTGACCCTTGTTGAGATTGCTCAATCTCAACCATCCATTGCTCCATTTTTTCTATAAATAGAGCTCATTTCTTCATAATCCAGATCCTGAAAACTTGTATGCATTTAACCTATAGGCATTTTTAGAGAGCATTTAGCATAGAAAATTCTGATATTGTCATTTTGGTTAAAATAAATCATTTTAGTATCAATAGCTTAATATTTGCTTCTTTATTAACATTTAGAGCAATATTTCGATCTCAATCCTCCATAAGCATCCATAGTGCAAAAAGCTGTTGAGAGCTACACTATTTTGGAACTTGGAGAGGAGAGGAACAAGGGAAAAGATGTCAAGAGCATGTTAGAAGGCATTTGGAGATGCCTCATCATATTTACCTTCCTAGTTAGACATTCTATCATGCTTTTGGTATCTCTTTTGATATGCTTGTGTAGGAAAGTATTTTGTTTATGATTTCTAACACTAACAACTTGGCTTTTCTTCTTGTTTGTGTTTTGTTATCATTGACTAACCTTCCCTTTTTGCAGAGAATCAGTAAATATGAAAACAAGTGATGTGAAACTCACATAGAGATATGAAAATAACATAAAACCATACCAAACCCTAAAGGAGAGCTACAAGCCAATCAACAGTCAGTGATATCCTCATTATTCTTCAATATCTCCAAATATTTAATTGATGATGAAAATGATTGACGAATACTTGATGAATTCTTGATTTACTAATTGTAGACTTCACATAAACCTACACTTTCACTTCACAAGAGGATCCTTCAATTGCTAGAGTTGTTGGATCCTTCAAATGAGGAAAGGAAAGGTTATATATATGAAACCCTAACTTTATTTTTGATGATAGGCTAACCTAGAATTGATATATTTTTGCACAAAGAAAGATTTAAACATTATAATACCACCAAAACATAATTCTGAAATCTAGGGAGAAAAAGTCGGGACCATGGTGCCGCACCACGGTCCGATCGACTTTTTTCCAATTTTTTTAGGGATGCAAGGTATCGTTATTACAAAGTTAATCCTATCTTGGTGAGACAATCCAAGGTGTTTAGATATGCGAAATCGGGCCTTGAAGGTCAAAATAGGACTTTATTAGGATTTAATGATTAATTGATTAAAGAAGATAAAATAAAAAGGGGCACACTTAGGGTTAAGGGCCCACTTTTATAATGTGTGGAATAATAAGAGAGGAATTTAGGTTTAATTAAATTAATAATCAAAATCCTAAAGGAATCTTGAAAATGTAAAATGCAACACACTAAGGCGGGTGCTAACCTAAGCGTGGAATTGTACAACCCTAATTAAAGGTGTACAATTTATGATGCTATATCTATCCCCCACTTTAGTGGTCATATGACACAACATGCATATGCGAGCTAAAGTACAGAAAAGTAAATATTCATGGGAAAAAAGATATATATCCATAAAGTGTCAAATAAAGCCCCCAACAATATCTGTAGTACAATTTTAGGGACCACATCCTACAAAACCACATTGTTAGATGAAATCACAAAATCTCCTCAATGCTTGCTAAGAGTGGTTAAATTCGAGGGTAGCTATATGCTCCCCTATTTCGGCTTGCTAATTAATGAGTTGAAATAGGGTATCATGTTTACCACGTTAAATTGTGAAGAGAAGTGATGACAAATGCTCCCAACTAAGCTTGATACAAGATCGAAGCACATCATGGAATATTTGGTAATAGAGAGAAATGAAACATAATTCCAATGCAACCAATGGTGCAAAAGTCAGAGCTCCCTAGCTCAAGATATGAATGATTAAGCAAAAATGAAGAATTAGGGTTTAGGAGAATTTATACTTTAAATAGTGAAAATGACATTTTTTTTTAAGCAAGAGTGGCAAGCCACTGATATATATATTAATAAGATAACCGATTCAAGAGCTCAATAGGGAAAGAATCAGGAAGAAAACCCTATGTCCTTGCTCATATACAATGGAAAGAGAAGTCGTGGTAAAAAGAAGGGACCCCCTGAAGATCCAAAGGGATATAAGGGCTTGCCCACTGTAAAAACCTCAAAGAGGCCAAATTTGAGAAAAGCGGGACAAGTCAAAACTAGAAAAACTTAAAATACTACCCCCACAACCCGATATGATGAAAACTTGGGGAGCGGGATTCCAGTTACTGGAACACAGCTAAGCTACCATACCTGGTAGCCAGTTGTATTATAATGGAACTTTAATGCCGGTATTCCTTTCGTATTAACTGGTTCAAGGAGACTCCAATACTGGAACCATCTAGCTAATTAGCAAAATGTCTCTAATACTGGTTTTGTTGTACCGGTGGAAATAGAGGAAGAGACCAAGTAATGTTACCACAACCGGTTGTCAGATGTATCATACCAGTGCTTTAATACCAGAATGCTTGTCATATTAACCGGTTCAAAAGGAGCCTCTGTTACCGGTATAACCCAGCTGGTTAAAAACATGTCTCTACTACTGGTTCAGTTGAACCGGTGGAAATGAACAAAGAGACCAACACATGTTACCTGGTATAGTTAATTTTATACGTGGGCTTATAATTTAATGTTATACCAGGCCATCCTCAACAATTTTGAAAAAGGAGAGCCATCTGATGTTCATATTTATACTTATCAAAACAAGTGTCAAATTTACTCTCTGCTTTACCCCTCCATTGGTTGGACGTGTTCATCTTGATGTTCTTGCACTATGCCCCTGTTGATTATGGGTGGAATTTGAGCTGATGTCATGCCCAAACTTTTGGGCAAAACACAGACAACAATTATTATTTTTTAAACATTAAAATTACATGCAACCTTTGCCTAAATAGTTGTAACAACTTAACAAGTTGTTACAATCGAATTCTTAAAAGATATTAAATACTATCATGATAATTCCTATTAACAAGCGGAACAAATAAATGTTATAAGAGTAATAATAACTTCACTCAAAAGCCCCTTTCATTTCAGTTGCACTTATTCGTACTTAATTAGATCCATTTCTTCTAATTAGACATTAACAAACTTACTTGGTTCGATATCAATTATTTCATAAATATCAAGTTCCCATCATCCCGTTAATACATTCTTTCTTAATAATTTAATTTAAATGCGAAATACTCATGTATTAATTTATTATCTCATCAATTTTAGTCAATAGTTTAATTAAATCAAAAACTCTCTTAAGTAATTCACAAAGATAATGTTGATCACTAATAACCATTAATTACTTTTAGGAACCAATTAATTTGGTCCTAGCACTTAGGTTCATTAATGTCTGTATTATATCATTTAATTAAAAAGTGTCTAGACTAAATCGACTAGACGGTTAATTAAATACATAAGGGATATTTTTGTATATATTTTAATCTCAAATTTAATTACAATTTAAAAATAAAACAAACATCATAATAAATTATGTCCATATGTTTGTTAAAAACATATATTAATAATGTCCACTTAATAAATATTTAACCTACAATTAACCATTCCTATTCTTAAAACCCTATATCAGCCTATATATATATGATTATGATCCTACTTTGTTATATCTTATCCATACAAAAACCCTAATCAAAATATCTTTATATATTTATGATGCCCTACATTTTAAAAATAAAATTTTCTTTCTTTAATCTACCCTAGCCCTGCCCGAGCTAGGGTTTTACTCTTTTATTTTAACATTTTTATGTTGCAGGGCGGAGGTTTTCAGGGAAGGCGGCAGCCATGCCACTAGGGTGGGGGTTTGTTTTAATGGAGAGGGGGCAGCGGCGGCGGGTTCTCCCTAGCCGAGCGCCGCTCATTGTGTGTCCACATAGTGGCGATGCCTTGGCGCCGCCCCCTGTGTGAATACACAGTGGGGTTCGGCCCACCCCCGAATTTCCCTTTATTTATTTTTTTTCTATTTTTTTTTTTTTTAATTTTCCTTTCTAAATATATTTTAAATGCTTAGATTAAATATGATGTTTGTTTATTTAACAATAAATATATTAAATATATATATATATATATAAATAAGTTGTTGTTTTTTAATTTTTTTAACAAAAAGATAATGCATTCATTTAAACATATGCAAGTGTATATATATATATATATATATATATATATATATATATATAATTTAACTGAGTATTAAATCTAGGGCATATTTTTTGTAAATCTATGCAAATATTTTTATTCTGAAACATATAATACGGATTAGATAAATTCTTCAAATTTAATCATTTTAATTATTTCCTTTTGTAAATACCCTAGTTGCCAAAATAAATAGTTAAGCTTAACTAAATATGGCTTTTCTTTCTGCAAAAATAAAGTAATTAACAATACTAAATATACTCAGAACAACATCTTTAGAAATTAATTATTTCAATAAATCTGATTAACTATTAAAAAAAATTCTACAATAAACAAATGACAAAATTTGATAAATCTAACAACAACTATTTAAATGACAAAATTTAATAAATTTAACCGCAACTAGAATAACCTATAATTTATTAAATAAAACTTTAGAGATGGATATAATATTTTTTTGATTTTATTCTCTCCAAATAATTTAAATAACATATTTAAATAAACTAAATTTTATATTTCAATGTATAGATCAAAATGTTTTATTACCAGCCTACTATATGCATGTGAATCTAATTCCATTTCCTTTCTAATAATTCGTTTTAAATGCGTAAAGGAAATAAACAATTTTCTTTCTTTTCAAAATATTCTTTTCACAACAAATGTTATTTTTCTAAACCATAGAAAATTAAAACCAGAAAATACTTATTTCTTTTCTGCAGTCTAGCACAAATAATTATTACATTTCTTTTAAAACATATCTCAAAGACACTATTGTCACTTTACAAATAGGTCTCTCATTTCAAATAAATGAGACTTTCAAAATAATAATTACATTTACAAATATTTTTCTGCAACAAATAACTCCAGCAAACTTCCACTTGTCCTATTCTTTTCTTCCAACAACCTACAATTTAATCAAAGTTATGACCATGGAGTGCTCACCTCCCAACCTAGGCTAACTAGTAGCCACCCCCGAGATTGGAGAACCAAGCCCTAGACAGGTAACACACATGCAAACACAATAAACAAGGGAAAAACAAACACAATCACATTCCCAACCAAGGCTACACTGCACCACACATTGTGATGTCTTTTCAAGGGTGGTAGTGGACCAAGTACCCTGAGGAGACTGCAAGTATGGTAAAACACAATGCCACCTCATGGAAAACTGAAATATATCATAAATATAACAACTCCTCATCCATATGCCCCCCAAGGCACTCTAGCCTTATTTCCCTCCTTATGACCCCCAAATGCATAAACAAGCCATGCAGCAAGGGTCACATAAATATCCCTTGTGATCACTCTCATAACGAGAGCCTCTCACTCGAGGGCTATCAAACTCCTACCACCCCCAAGACCATCCTCTCTCCCAAGAGTAGGAGGCCTTGGTTACTCCCAAAACACATAAAATACATACAAGGAGTAAAAACACTGAACACAATAATTTTCCAAGGAAACATACAAGAAAACTAACAAATTCTTTTCAACACAACATGCATTATGAAAAACATTACAAGGAAAGTTAAACCAACCTTCAACTGCCCAA
Organism: Cryptomeria japonica; assembly: GCF_030272615.1. Lineage (NCBI taxonomy): Eukaryota > Viridiplantae > Streptophyta > Pinopsida > Cupressales > Cupressaceae > Cryptomeria > Cryptomeria japonica. The sequence continues at coordinate 517,888,821 of NC_081411.1, forward strand.
AGGTATGCTAGATTTGTTTGAGGATGAGCAGCCCAATTCCACAACCCCTTGCTTCTCTACACTTAGCCAAAATCCTAAATCAAAACCTATCTTTTTCTTTCAAATTTTCTTGTCTCCAAAGATGGAGAGTGGGTGATTATCCACTAATTTTCTCATTCTTGCTTAAGAAGGCCTTTGTGAGAGTTCTCACAGGTTTCTAAAACCGAAAAGGAAAGGTAGGGTAGAATGGGAAAGGGATCTCACAATCAAAGAGGAAGGTTAACAACTTAGATAAACCTTCTAATTTCAAATTTTCGCTCAACTTAGGAAACCTACTTTTTAGGGTGTCTAAATGGTCACATGGGAGTTGAAACATGCCTAAAATTACTCCTAACCCTTAGGCATACCTTACGGGCTTTAGAAAACCCTATTAAACTACCCCTAGGAGTCCATTTAACCCTCTTAAAACCCCTCTGAAGTTAATTTTCGGGTCAAACCTAAGTTGACCTCCCCAAAGATTCTCTTCCCAAGGCAAATATGGAATCACATTAAATTAATTGAAAAAACTATAGTTAAACAATTCCCTCCAAGAGACAAATTTAAAATTCAAAGCATAAATCGATCACATGTGTCAAGTGACACAATAAAAATACTTTTACCAAAATTACACATGAAATATTGTCTCTTGTTGGATTTACACAAATAAACAAAATTCAATTTTAACTTTCATGCAACAATCACTTCCACGAATAAAATACGATACGGACGGGGTGTTGTCTCTCCAAATAGACAAACCCTGGTTTTACGAACATACATAGGTCTAGGTTTGGTTCTCCATAATGTTTCCATGGTCACATGGATAATTTTCCTGTGCATCTCAATTACACATTAGTACTTCCAAATATCCTTATAAAATATTAAACACATGAATAAGAATACACACCAAATACTCTGCATACAATTGACATTAACAAATCAATATCTCATATATCCCAATTTATCCACATAAGCCATTATCATTATCCTCATAATTTTATTCACTTATAAGATACGCATCATATTTCCAACATCATAATAAAGTTCTGAAATTCCAGATATAGCTGACATATGTTAGTTCAAGATTATCAAATCAATGGATCTTTTAGGATTTCAAATTCATAACATATCAAAATGTACACCACAAGGTGAAATAATTCTATAACTTGGTTCAATTACTTTTCTCACCAATCTATCCATCTAACATAGTCCATTCTATTGAATTATATAGCATTTATTAATAGGGTCAAACATGGTCAACTAAGTTAATCAAGCTTGGTTTGGGGAAGGCCTTACAGTTGACCCTGCAGCATCAATGGAGTCTTGCAATAGCATAGGCCCTAAGGCAATATTCAAATCCGGCACTACCGGTCGTAGGGGTGGATTCACCTCAGGAGGTTTGGCATTCAATAGAATTAACAGGGCGTTCAACTTTTTCTTGACCAAAGTAACCAATTCCTGCCCTATTTCCCTATGGTGTCTATCTAGAGCACTTTGGATATAAGAAAAGTTATGCATCTCCAGTGTATGTTTAATGTTATCATAAATTGACATAAAGGCATGTCTGGATAAGAGGAAATGTCGCGGGAAAATACCTCCAATTTGGGCGTCGCCCTCCCACAAGTCATACCTTTGGGTTGCAAGGAGAAGTTTGTTACCAGCCAGAAATTCATGCTTGACAACTTTTGCAGCAACTAACTCAAGCATTGAAAGGGATTGGAGCAAGTCAAATGCATTTGACAAGAAAATAGAAATAAGCTGAGAAGGGAAGATGGCCCGTCTTGCCTAAGGAAACAAGATTTCTTCACCAATCACCCACTTGATGCTCCTCCTAATATGGTATGATTGAATTTGTAAAACTTGTCCCAAAAAAACATTTGTAATGTGCTTCATGAAGGGACTCTCCCACTCTTCTATTGCTAAGAAGACTCTATAGTTAAGTAGCAAATTCTTCGTGTGTTCTCTGCGACATGTTGCACAAGTTGAGTCCATTTGCAATCATCCTTATATTGATGTCAACAAGCCCTAATATGGAGTTCTGGCTAATTTCCTTCTTCAAAACTTGTGCTATGCACAAAACAGGTTAGCTTACAAGGGAAGAATGCCTTGAAGGTTGAGGAAGGGATATTTAATAGTCAGTCTAAACGTCTATAATGTAATTAAGAGCTCTTCTTGCTTATAAGAATTTGCATGTGGCAGCTTTACTGAGCCATGAATGAGGTGTTACCGGATAACGCCTCACACGTGCCAAACATGTAGTCATGTATGCAAAGATTACAAGGTACTAGTTTTAATACATTTGCACATACGGTTGTGCTAAGTGATTAATTCCCCCTGGATCGAGGTCATTCCTACAGGTGAAGTTAAATGGCATTTAAGTGATTAACCATGAAAATTATCGTGTCTCATCACACATGAAATCTCGTCCCATAGAATGTTTTTTAATTGCGTAAAATCCTTTAACTCATGATCGACCTTGGTCGATTCAACTTGAAGACCATCGCAACCCATGTTTGCAAGTATATCCGCCATCTTATTACCTTCCCTATAAGTGTGCGAAATGTGAAATGCTTCGAATGAGTCTAGCAGAGACCAAACTTGTCCAAGAACATAAGTGATCCTCCAATTTAATGATTTCCTCTGTATACAAGAATTAATAATTAGATAGGAGTCCCCTTCAACATGAACTTTTAGGTAACCCAATTTCTTAGCGAGGATCAATCCTTCCAATAACGCTTGTGCCTCTTCCATATTATTAGTTCCTGGGGGTAGCACAAAATATTTGAAGGCTTTTAAATTTCCCATATGATCCCTAATACAAACTCCAGCCCCTGAGTCACCTGAGTTCCATCTTGAAGAACCATCAAAGTTAATTTTGGCAAAATCTCAATGAGGGGGTTTCCATGAAATGTTAGATCTATCAACCTTAATCAATTTATTAAAGGATGACAAGTTGGAGTTAGATGGTGATAAAATGTGCTTCCAATTCCTGATAATGGAAGAGTCCCAAGACAAAAAAAATTGAAGAAATGTTATATTGGGATTGAATATGTACATTAACTAGGTCTGAAACAGATTTCTCAATGACTTCCAAGACTTTATCAATAGACAAAGACACTTTCCTAAAAAATCTTGTATTCCTTTCCCACCAGATGGACCAAATGATTGATGCTAGAATTATGTGCCAAATACAAGAAAAGGTGGAGGAGGTAAACAGAGTAGGCCAGGATTGAAACAAATCCCAAATTGTGTTTGGCAGAGGCAATGGAATTTGCAATCTATTCAAAATGAATAACCAACACTGTTGAGCGAAAGGAAATTGAACAAACAAATGGTCAACTGTTTCACTTTCCTTATTGCACAGAACACAAAGAAATGGTTGCGAAATTTGCAACTAGACTAGTCTATCACTTGTTAATATTTTGTTTTGAATTGCCAACCAAGAGAAGCAACCTAATTTAGGTAAGACCTTGTTATTCCAACAAAATTTAAAATCTCTTTGGTTTTGTTGTTGTCCCATCATATGTTGTAAAGATGCATATCCATTTTTAACTAAAAATACACCTTGTTTGGAAGGAGCCTAAAAAACTTTATCCGATTTATCTGAGAGGAATGCAATCCTCTTATCCAAAAGGTTTTGTAGCATCTGCTTTTGATTAGTATCAGTGATAATATGCAAAAAATCTTTCAAGATGGCTTTCCCTGAATGTAATTCAATTCCATTGATATAGTCAATGAGTTTCTCACCCCATGCATGAGTGAGAGTAGGAATTATTTCTTGCAGATGTTGACATTGTGCTAATGGAGGGTATCCATTCCATGAGTCATTGTAGAAATGAATTGACTCCCCATTATTAACTTGCCTAGAAATATACGTGGTTACCAATTCTCTTGAGGACATCATAAAGTTCCACATTGCAGATCCATTTGGAGGATTAGCTATGGTGAATATTCTCAACATGTTTGAAGAGTCTAGATACTTTGTTTGCAAGATTTGACACCATTTTGCATTAGGTTTGGAGTACATTTTCCATACCAATTTACCTCCAAATGCTTTATTTTGTTTGGTGAGATCATGCAGTCCTACTCCTTCCACTGCCTTTCCATGTGACATATTGGTGAGTGAGATTAATGGATTTTTCTTTTCTTGTGAGAGATTACCCTTCCATAAAAAGCTTCTAATGATTTTTTGGATCTTTATGACAACTGACTTTGGAGCCTTAAGAACAGAGATGTAGTAATTGGGAATGGAGGCCAAGACAATATTGATAAGGAGGATACGGCCTAAGAGAGACAACCATCTTACTCGCCAAGCTGAAATTCTTGATTTAATCCTTTCAAGTACACTTTCCCAATAAGATGATTTATTATCTCCCATGAAGAAAGGAATACCCAAATAGGAGCAAGGTAAAACTTCTAGTTTGAATCCCAAAATTTTAATGATCTTTCTACTAATTGCATGTTTTGTGTTGAAGATAAATACCTTTGATTTTTGAGAATTAATTTGTTGACCTGAAACTGATGTGTAGGAGTCCAAAACTTTCTTAATCTAATTAGCCTCTGTTGTGTTGGATTTTCCATATAGAAGAGTGTCATCCGCAAAGAGTGTGTGTGTGACTGAAATGGGAGTATTGGGAATGAGGATACCCTGCCAAGAGCCCTTTTCATTATTGACTTTGATCAATCTTCTCAAAGCTTTTGCCATGATGATGAACAAGAAAGGGGATATTGGGTCTCCTTGCCTAACACCTTGAGTAGCTACAAATAAACTTGAAGGTGACCCATTGATAATGATTGAGAAGAATGCTCCTGAAATACATGCTCTAATCCATTTGCACCATTTATCACAGAATCCAAATTTGTGGAGAACTTTTAAGAGGAAATTCCAATTTACCTTGTCATAGGCCTTCATCAAATCAAGCTTAGCAATAAAAGATGGCATTTGGGTGGTTTGGATAGAGTGGAGAACTTCATGTGTAACTAATTCTCCTTCCATAGTTTCCCTCCCATGGACAAAGCCCCCTTGTTCAAGTGATATAAGTTTTGGAATGAGTTTTTGCAACCTTCTGTAGATGGCCTTAGTGAGAATTTGATAAATGGTATTACACAAGGAGATAGGCCTAAAATCTGCAAAAGTTTTTGGTGCTTTAACTTTGGGCAGAATTGCTACATTGGTAACATTGAACATCTTTATCACTGAAGCACTTCTTGTTGACTCTTCAAGAGCTACTAACAAATCAAAACCTATGACATCCCAACATTTTTGAAAGAAAAGGGTTGTAAACCCATCAGGGCCCGGGGCTTTATCCAGGGCAAGTGAAAACACCACTCCATGCACTTCTTCAAGAGTGAAAGGTTTCATGAGATCCTCATTGTCACATTGGGAGATGATATTTGGGATGACATTTAAGAATTCTTGTTCATTAGATGTTGACTGTGTGATAGTAAAGGGAGGAGCAAGTAAACTTTTTTTAAAAATTACTCCTTCATCTTGAATTTCCTGAGGTTTTGTCAGCTTAGTACCTGAACTAGCATCATTGATCTCAAATATTGAGGAGGCCACTCTTTTTTCTTTAGCTAATGCATGAAAGAATTTTGTATTCCTATCTCCTTCTTTCAACCAGATTTCCCTAGACTTCTGCCTCCAGTAGACTTCCTCTCTCTTACAAAGCTCTTCCCAAGTTATCTGTAGATGTTTTTGCTTGTCAAAAGTGGCATTATCCATGCCCTATGTAATGATATGATCCTGAATTTCTGCTAGCTCTTTTGCCACCTTATCTTTTTCTTGAAAAATATTCTTAAAAATTGTAGCATTCCATACTTTAATTTGAGATTTAACATACTTCATTTTCTTGTAGAATTGAAACATTTTATTCCCATTATGAAATGGCGCACTCACCCACCATTGACAAAGTAAGGGGAGAAAATGAGGATGTCTAAACCTCATCCTTTCAAATTTGAACGAGGGCCGATGAACACGAGGTGAAGTCTTGGGAGAGATATTCAGTGAAATGGAAAAGTAGTATGAGCAGATAAGAGGGAGAATCTCTTATTCAAATTGAAAATTTTGTACCAACCATTATTGAGAAATGAGAAACGTATCCAATCTCTCAGCTATTTGTGAAAAGTTATTTCTCCTATTTGTCCATGTAAAAAAAAACTTTTTGGAACTATATCTATTAATACATTATCGGAGATAAAACCCACAAAATATTCAATATTCCTTATTGGGGGACAAATACCCCCTCTTTTCTCTTGGAGGGAGACAATGGCATTAAAGTCACCTCCCAGAATAATGTTTTGATGTGCAAACTGATTGATAGTTGTTGCTATTGTATTCCAGAGCCTCTTTTTATCAAGTGTGTTAGTGGGCCCATAAACATTAAATAGCATGAAAGACAGATCAAAGTTTAGATTATTCAATAGCTTCCAATTGTTCTCTATAGTTACTATTTTTGCAATTATCGTTTTAGGGTTCCACAAAACTATAAGCCCTCCTGAAGCTCCCTGGGTTAAGACATTTATTGATTTCCATTTTTCCCACTTGTGAATAGTATTCTGGAATGTTTTTTGAGAAGTTTTGGTTTCTTGTAACATAATGATATCAGCTGCTGACGAACCAAGTTGGAGCTTGATTTGATTCCTTTTGTCATAGGCATTGAAATTCCATGAAATGATTTTCATTGAGGACGAGGAGAGCAACATACCCTCCTCGGCCTTTTAGTGATAGTAAATTTACCATCTAAAGTGGATTGAATGCTAGCTGCTATTTCCTCCTTCAATTTGGCTGATTTTGGTTCTCTCCCTCTAGGTTTTGGTGAATTAGATATCAGAGAGAGGCATGTAGGAGATTGGGAGATTGAAAGAGATTGTGAGAAATCATATGGAGGATCTTGTTGGCTTTCACAATCTTGTTGGAGAGTGGTGCCCTGTATATCCATAATACGAGGCAGAATGTCAAAATGAGAGTCCTAAGAGCCTGTAGACATAACTATAAGGTGATCTGAAAGCAAATGATCATCCTCATTTAGAACCTCTTCAGCAATTTCATCAAATAATTGTGAGCCCACCGAATGTAACATTTCATTGGCAATTTGATCTAAGTTATCCAATAAATTTTGAGCCTTGGGTTCCTCATACCACTGACCTAGTGGAATTGAGCATAACCAATCATTATCCAATTGGTCTTGATTATCTAGAAGTCTCTGCACATCTAGTTTCTCATTCCATTGTATTAACCTCTTTGAACCTGGGAAAGAATTACTATTATCTTCCTTGAAAGCATTTAAAAGATCAAGAGGTTGACTATATGTAGACAGTTTAGAGGCCATCTTATTTATTTCACTGAATATTATTGAAAATAAAGCATTCACCATCCTTTGAGAGACTGAGGAGGTAAAGTCCATGGTCTTAAAGTTTTGAAAAGGAGAAATCATTCTGGCCACAAAAGTTTTACCAATTTCAGCTGATGCATGCAAGTATAAGGAATTGGTGAGAGTCAAAACTTGATCGTTCTAGTTGGAGAACTGGAGTGCATGTATTTGATGAATAATGATGAACAACAAATACCCTCATCGGTACTGAGAGGGGAGAGTGAATCAGTACAGACAAAAACTTTCTCAACAACTTATCAAGTTAAAGCAATATCAATCGATTGTCTTCATTACTGAACTTAACCATGGCAATACCAGTTAAACACAATAAGACTTCAAACAACATAAACTGATAAGTCTGAAAAGACTTCAAATACATTCAATACTTGATAACAACTTCACCCATAAAAATATGCATGTGGTATACCAGTAATACCATAGCCTAATAGCTCTGCATGCATAATTACTAAAACATAGAATACTTAATCATCACATGAAAAATGCACAACTCATGACACACAGGTTTTTCAAGTGGAAACCCAAATGGGAAAAACCACGGTGGGGATGAATACCCACAAGATTGTTTTAAACTCTTTTGAAGCTCGCTCTGTTAGGAGCCTAGTCTGGTTAAAGACTTTTACAATAAGGTTCTACTAGGAACCGATCCTGTTAAAGATCACCCAGTTAAGGGATGGCTATATACCCTGTTAAAGGTTGAAACCCTGTTAGAGGTTACCTCGCTAGAGGATTTGAAGAACTCAATGATCTTGAGTCACCCGAATAAAGGATTTATAATAAGCCTATTAAAGCTACCTGGTAAAAATATTTTCCAACTATTGAAATGGTTAGAAGACAATAGGTAAAACTCTGATATGATAATAGCACTACATGCCAAGGCAGATCCTTTTCATTTCCTCTACTCTGCAATCACACTCTGCAATTTTCCTCTTACTGGTTTGGCAAGTATCTCATCAATCGGATACACACACAACATTTGCCAACAACTTACAACAACAAACATCATCGACCGTATAGACAACAATTAGGTCGGTAGCATAAACCCTAAACCCTAAGCATCTTAGGTTTACAATACAGGTGGTCCAATCCTGACCATCCAAACACTTTGCATAGAGCAATACAATCTTAAATAGATCACAAGACAATCTACATCATTCATTCTTCACCACATATGGGAGTCAGTAACCCGTCACGCTTTCTTCTCATACCACTAAGAAGAATGTTCATTCCCGAGGTAGACATTTAATGCAATCGATCTTCACATGCAAGATCCTCAAGGAAATCCTTCGCGCACACAAAATTGACGTGGCACCTTGATCTCATTCTCATCTCTTAGCTAACTCATCACAGAGTATCATCGATTGCATCACATAAGCTAGATTGCCAAACCAAAAACCCTAGAGCTGAGACTACCAACCGATAGTCACGCTTAGTGAAACCCCGACACCGGTTCACAACATCTCTTCATACCGGTTCACCAACTTCTTTTAATCTGCATATCGGTTTGCTTGTACTTATTGAAATCAATGACAACATACATTACCATCATATCAACATGTCGGTTCATCATATGCCAACAATATCCAATAGTATTAACTAGTTCACTAATGATCTTTGCACCTTAGGGTCCTCGAACCTTTGAATGGCCCTAGCTGGACATAGCCAAACCTTGGTTGCTTGGCCTAGGAAGTCAGTTGATCTCTATACACTCGGCTTCTCACATCCTTGTAGTAGCCTCTTGTAACATGGGATAGGATTACAACTATCTTCTTTAGGGGCATCCAATAATTCCACAAACCGACTGGATGTAGGCAATATGGAAACCAGTATATTTGTTTTGCTAGAGATTTCTGAGAAGGAATCATTCGCCTTCCTTGGAGAGTATAGAGAGGAAAAGCCCATACCCTTAATATTTCTAGAGGGGGATAACATTCTAGACATGAAAGTTTTACCAATTCCAACTGGGGAATACAAGCTTAAGAAGGTGGTGAAATTCAATTCTTTCTTTTTCTGAATAAAGAGTTTTAGTGCAAATACTAACCAGCTCCATTTTAAGGATATATTGGGTGTATTTACCCTTTCAGAAGCCAATATCTGCATATCCTATTTTGGGGATTGGTTTGTATGCTCATAGATGGTTTTCCTAGCATGATTAATATGGTTGTTCTCAGTTTGAATGTTTTGGGTGGGATAATGACTGTTATGCAAATCCACACCCGAACTAGAGGCAAATAAACAAAGGGATGGATCTGTAGACTGATCATCACAAAATTTGATTGTTTGATGCAGATCTTGTTGACATTGAACATTAAAATGTCCCAGAACGTCTAAGTGAGAAGCCACTATTTTAGGTTCTTCAAGAATAATAGCTTGTTTCCAAGTACCAAATTTAGAAACAATTGATAAGATATTGAGTGCCAATTTTGACGTGTCCACAAGCAAACATACTCAAATTGGAAGATGGGTAAATTCAAAAGGAATTAGGTCATGCTTAATGAAGGTTCCAATCTGGTTTGCAAATAGGTCAATCAACTCTAAATCTTTATATTCCAAAGACAAGGATAGAAAGGAGATCCAAAAGGGGGCAAATTTACAGATTGCAAAATCTGTCTTGAAATTTGGTACCCATGGAGCAGTGAAAAGACCAAAACCCTTACAGAACCAACCCCTATGCTTATGGGTCATATCCCTAAAGTATTTTGAATGAAATATTGCAATAAAAAACCCTGATCCATTATCAATGTAGAAAATTTCCTTAACCCCTTTCCCACCTTTCTTGGCCCATGACAGTAAATCATCAGATGAAGGAGAAGATTTCCAAAACTTACTAACAAGCGCTCTTTCTCACAGATGCAAAAAATGGGGCATAATGGCCTGATCTGGGAGAGTAACCTTGTGCTTCTTATCAAGGCGGCTTGATTCAGAAGTGATCCCACTATGTCTCTTTTTAAATGACAATTCAATATTCTCTTCATTCATCTATTTTTTCCTCCAAATTTTTAAGGGCTCATTAAATGTTCGGGGGGGATCTCTTCACCTGGTCTGAGTTTGCGAGGCTACCAATTAGATTTTGAGAAAAAGGGCACTTTAAGGGTGAAAGGTAAGTGGTCTTGATTCCCCATACTATCAACCTTTGAATTGGAGAATGATCTAAATGAGGGATCTGAAACATCTTGGCTCTCTACGATTGGAATATTGTTTGGGAAGGAGGCAGAAGGATCTTGGCTCCTTGTTCTGGCAAACTTTGAGTCGAAGGATGCTCTAAATGAGGGTTCTGAAACATCTCGGCTCTCTGCGATTGGAATATTGTTTGGGAAGGAGGCAGAATGATCTTGACTCCCTGTTTTGGCATATTTTGAGTTGAAGGACACTCTGAGTTTGGGATCTTAAGGGTCTCAGCTACCTATGATTGGAATATTATTTGAGTAGGAGAGGAATTTGGGATTGTGTACCGATATATTGTTAGGCCGAGAAGAAAATGAGGGTAAAAAATGACCAAAGGGTATATTTGGGATTTTAAAATCTGCTTTTGTATGGCTTCTCAGATGATCTAAGAACCCTTTACCCTTGATAGGATCCTGAGAATGTTCAGAGCAATAACCCTCATAGATATCAAATATTAGTTGCTTTTGTTTGGATAGTCTTTTTAGTGGAGGTCTGTGATTTTGTCGGGAATTCCAATTCTTCTTATTCTTCTGAGAGTTTCTGTAGCTCCCGAAGTTCCATTGGTCTGGTTGCTGCCATCTAATACTACTAGTTTGGTAAATGCTTCTCCGTGCAAATTCAATTTTTTTCATTCCCGCCTACTCAACTCCTACGGACCACATGACTAACTTTCCCTTTTTTAGGAAATCAATTTAAAATGAACTTAATTAGTGAAAATTACATTATTAGTTTGTCTTATTCACTTTTTTGTCTTGAATTGCATTAGAGGATCTCACGTAGCACAAAATGTCGCAATGACAACGTGAGATGCCTACCTGGATGGAGATCCTTTTGTAGTTCGTGATTGATGACATTTTGCTAGATGAGGTAGGCCCGCCCAACCGCATTTGTACTTTGTATTATCTTTCGTTTGACTGAGTTGACTTAATAGGAAACCCTAATTCACATGTGCACCCAGCAGGAGTGCCTTGGTCCCCCTAGGGCACCATGGTCCCTACTAGGCTCCTTGATCCTTTGAGGGTGCCATCGTCCCACTAGGGCACCCTGGTCCTCCCAGAGTACCTTGGTCCCATCATGGTGACCAAAGGCACGCATGGAATCAAGCGATAGATAATAATTTGATTCAGTTTGATTCTAGATGGATTACTGATTCGTGATTATTGATTTCCCACACTCCCATACCCGCAAAAGCACACTGCTAGAGACATACTGATACCTGCGGAGCCATATCCCTCAATTATCCATGGAGGATCGATAGCTTCTTGAGGCAGTGGGTTTATGGTATACATGCAATATTCCTATCATCAAGTTTCATGTACCCATGCTTATGGCTTTGATGGAGATATGGGATCCAAATACCTCAACATTCCTCCTATCAGTGAGAGAGATGATAGTAACCCTAGAGGATGTGTATCGCATTCTTAAAATCCCAATTAGAGGATGCACAATGAGATCTTAGATAGATAATATATCGATAGCCCTGAGGAGGGAGAAGATCTATTGTATTGGGAGAGTGACACATGCAGACACGAGAGGTCGGATTCACATCCGATGGTTACTTCATCCTACCAGCACAATACCACTTGTGAGGAGACTCATGATTGCTATAGTAGCACTAGCGATATGCCCCAATGGGCAAGGTGGTCACATGCACAGGGGTCTCACCTATTCCATTCATGTGATTGAGGAGCAACGCACTGTATTTGCATGAGGATGGAGCATGTTGGCCCATCCCTGCCACATCCGATGGTTACTTCATTCTACTAGCACGGTACCACTTGTGAGGAGACTCATGATTCCTATAGTAGCAAAATCCATATGCCCCAATGGGAGAGGCGTTCACATGCATGGAGGTATCACCTATGACATTCATGCGATGGAGGTGCAGCACACTATATTTGCATGGGGACAACGCATGTTGTCCCATCTCTACCATGACTTGGGAGACTATTCTTTTGGAGAGGGGAAAAGTTTGATGACATGCACCCTTCTACAGGTCTGTATGTTCGAGCCATCTCATGTACCAGGCCGATAGGATTTCCAGTTGATGTGGACATCAATGATCCTAGGTCATATGCTTATCTATTTACTGGATCATGGCAGAGGGGTAACTTGTTGTACTGGAGAGTGATCATGGATAGATTGAGACTAGATGACATTATGTGGAGACCCTATCGACAGATGGCTACCTGGTCAAGTCAGCAGAGAAAACTTCACCATATGCAACAAAACTACTTTCTAGAGGGTCGCCATGGCTATATTGTCATACCATTCTATTTTGACAGAGTTAGAAGACAGTTTGGTATAGAGAAAGGTGTGCCTTTAGCCATATTGATCTACTTACAACACTCTCAGTGTGTCATGACACCAAGGGCAGTCTGTAGGCCTACGACAAATGAGATAGAGTTGATAGTTCCTGATGATGAGGACACTAATAGGGTCGTTCCCCCATTTGAGGATGGTGCAGGAATACAATATAGTTATGTCACATGGTGGGATAGGAACTACCCAGGAGCCATATTTCCATTAGACTACCATAGAGGGAATCTCGACCCATGGATGAGAGTAGCCAATTCTCAAAGTGAAGAGGGAGAGCACGAGGCCTCGGAGGATCCTAGTGGTGAAGATGCATAGGGCCACCAGGATGGAGAGGAAGAGGAGGGTGATCATCAAGAGGACTATGCACAAGAAGAGGATGATCACGAGGATGATCATGATGATCATGATCATGACCATGAGGATGATCATGATCATGATCATGAGGATGATGCCCCCAATCATCCAAATGGTGAGACTTTATCCCTAGATCCTCCTGCAGTTGATGATAGAGGAGAGGATGCAACAACCATGGAGGATACAACCCTAGATTGACCAAGCTTGAGACTTCGCAGGTCCTCAGGAGGAACGAGAATGGTGAGAGAATCAGAATCGTACCACGAACTTCTATGTCATAGGCTCTTGTCATATCTGACTAGTAGCAGGGAGACCCAAGCAAGTCTTAATTTGAAGAATTTTTAATTTTAAGTTTATGATGATATGTATATATAGTATTCTCTCTCTATAGTCACCGTGCTTAGTGGCATGACCTTATCCATCACACACTCAGTGATATTATCATGTCATCACATGTTCCACAATATTCATAGATCATACAAAGACCATAGTGGAGTGTTGGACGACATGGTGATGTATTTGATGCGGTGAGGTTAGAGCTAGAGCTTGGATGAGAGGAGAGGGAGAAACTACATCGCGAGCTTATAGAGACCCGTATGGAGTCAACCATGTTTAAGGGCATAGTGACGGCTCGAGATTAGATGAGCTCATTGAGGATTCACTCATGATCTACTTCTACTCATCATCATACACCCATGGGACCGCCACGACAAGGGCCAGAGGGCTTGAATAGCCACTGTAGTACCCCTCCCTTGATCAGAGTTTTTAGATAC
>NC_081411.1:521280337-521305337 GCF_030272615.1 Cryptomeria japonica
TATTTTCCTCAAAACTGGAAGGACAGAACGATTGTTCTCCATGGTCGGAAGGTCTTGGTTGATGAAGCCCTTATTGCATAGATCACAAGGTTATCTATGGAGGGTATGAAGTATTATAGAGACAGAGTGTATACTGAACAAGTTGTGCAGAATTTCCCCAAGAAGGAGGCGGAGCGGGCCAAAATTGTCAAAAAGACTGATGATATGATGGATCAATAAGGATCCAGACAACTATTGAGAGGGGGGGGGTGAATCAGTAGATATACAACTAAATAAACTTTCACCAAACTCAAAAACAATCTCACAAGTCAATCACTGAACAAACTGGTTCAAACACTGAACTACAAACTGCAATAGCACTAACAGTTTATTGGTTTGACTGGCATATCAAAATAATAGTATAACAGCTCTGGAACTCCCAAACCATTTAACCAAAACATCAAAATACTTTACTAACAATAGTAAAAGCACATTTCAGATAACTGTCAGTCATCTTATCATAGCTAAGTGGATTTAACAGATAAGCAAATTAACCATATCAAACATAACCACAAAAACTATTCACCACTTGACACAATGATTTTTGATGTGGAAACCCAAACGGGAAAAATGATGGTGGGGATGAATACCCACAAGTATTCTGAACTCTTCTGAAGTTCGCCCTGTTAGGAGCCAAACCTGTTAAAGATTTACAAAATGTCCTGTTAGGAATAGATCTTGTTAGAGACTACCCGGTTAAGGGATTGACTATAATGCCCTGTTAGAAGCAATACCCTGTTTTGATTAAGTAAAAACAAGTTTTTGAAAGGAACCCGAACCTTTTACATATCAGGAGAGCAAAAGAGCTAGAAAGAACCGTGCCTGATCACTCCATTTACAAAAATTGATCCCATCCGAACAAAAAGGGATCTTAACACACATAACATGAAGAACCACAAAAAGACAGTGAAAGGAAAGCAAAAAGACAACACAAAGACAGAGACTGAGACCTAGATAGCTAGATATTTTTCATGATATCTTTAGCGTGGACCACCATCTACTTCATGTTGTTCACAAAGGTCTTTAAGTCATCCAGATCTCGACCCTTGATGTCGCCATTATTCCTAATATTGGCTTTGGTCCTCTTCTCGTGACCTTTTTTGTCAAGATGATCCTTGTCGCCCTCTTTATCTTTGATGTCATCAAATCTGTTAATCAAAATGTTCATGTTGTCCATCGAGGCTTTGATAATCTGGATGTTCTGTTCAACTATCTTCTTTACTGTGAATTCCTGTCAACTCTGCTACCCAGATTGTTCATAGCAATTTCTATCCCTTTCACCTCCTTATTTTCTTCCATCTCCTTAACCTTTTTTTCAGTTGCAATAATTTTACTCATCATGTTTTCAATGGCTTCCACATTATTAATTGCCACCGCCAATTCTTGGACATTTTTAGACATGGATTTGTCGCCTATCATGGCTCTTTTGACAACATTCATATCCTTCTTTAGGCTGCCTATGTATTTCACCATTGTGCTGACGATATCACAAAAACCCTTAATACTCACATTTTATCCAACACGGTAACTAGATTTGCCCCTTTTGTCCTCTTTATCCTCTTTCTGTAGACCTTGGGTATTCAAATCCTCATTGTTGCCCACAACCGGATTATCATCCCCCTCCTTATCCTGCACATTATCATTTTTATCCTTCTTTGCCTCCTCATCAGAATCAACCAAAATTTGATTAATATCTTTATTACCTCCCCTGCTGATGTCCTTCTTCCTCTGGGTTTGCTTTCTGATGCCTTTCCCTTTCTTGTTTTTGATGAATTTACCTTCGAAGGACTCGGCCTCAGACTCCGAAATATTTGCATCCACCACTATCCTCTTCCTCTTACCCTTGTTCCTCCCCTTTTTACTTAGCTCCTCCAACTCGCCTTCGGTCTCTGAGTCAAAGTTAAAACCACTAACCTCACTCTTCGTGTCCTCATCCCTTGCAGTTTTACCTTTAATAGGTTTTTCAATGCATTTCCCTTTCAACACTTTATACACAAGAGCCATAAGACCCTGATGAAGAGCATGGTCACCCTTGGGATCTTTCTGTATCTCTTTGATAGTATGGTCCATGGAACATGCAAGATAATATGGCAGGCTTACCTTTTCCCCATGGCAAAAATTATTGAGTAATACAAAGTGGTGCCCGTAAGCTCTCGTAAACATGCCATCCAACGTTATATAGGAAATTATAGCAAACAAAATGAACCTCCATGGCTTGCATATACGTTTTGGGGAGTGATAGGAGTTGTCGACCTTCACCATTTTCTTCTTCTCACCTTCTGTGATAGGAAATTTGTTCGTTACCTTATCAGAGATGCTACGATCTCTGTAGAATTTCATGCCCTTTGTCATCATCCCCATGGCTTCAGCAATAATCTCCTCATCCACAGTCATCATCTGGGTCCCCACTAAAACTTTGCCATTCTTCCAATTCTTGATAAAGTGTTTAGTGACCGTTGGATCTTTCCCACTAAGCCTCTCCATAAACACACTTAGACCCCCCTCCTGAAGAATTTCCCAAACCTCTCTATTCTTCCTCCATTCCAAATAAGAGGTAGGTTCAGACCTTTTTTTGTTCCCTCCCATTTTTCCTTTGCAATCACTGAATTTCCTTCTCTTGGCTCTGATTCTTCTTCTCTAGTTTCTATAGCTGCCCTAAAAAACAACCCTAAATCCGTGCCAAGCAATTATGAAAAGACACTTAAATAAATGCTCATCATCATTGTTGTAAACCTGTATCGAAATAAGTGGAAGAAGCATTTAGAAATTATGGTTGATGGTGCCCCATTGCCTCATTTGGATACGATCCAAATTGAACAAGGATTTTGCTTCACATGAAAGTTCACTCTCACCATTAATAGTAATGATTTCCTCTCTTTGACAGGCCAGGTTGGCGGCCCAGTTAGCACACAAATTTGCTTCCCTGTACAGGTGTGTGAAAACACACATTTCAAATGTATCACTTATTTTCTTTGCTACTTTAATAGCATTGTATATTGACCAAGATGGCGGGAACTCCTCGTTCAAACAGTTTATTATATTCAATGAGTCTCCTTCACACCAGACTCTGGTGCAGTTGGATTCCTTTGCTAGGACCATCCCATGATAAGCTACCATAGCCTCAACAACATGATTAGTCTGATTTCCTGTAGGTATGCATTTAATAATTTTGCATTTTTCTCATTCATCCCTTAGGACCACAGCACATCCCGCAATACCAGGATTACCCTTTGAAGCTCCATCAAAGTTGATTTTCATCCAACCATTGGGAGGACATTCCCATTTCACACCCTCTCTAGGATTAGTCTGAAAGTGATCACTTCCTTTTAATCTCCACTTCTTGAAGATTATTTGATCATCCTTGTCTTGAGGATTAGCAATACCACCTATGATATTAATATTTTCTAATATGTTTCTTTTTATTTTCTCAAACACAATTTGAGCCTTAGACACCTTCTCTCTAAACACTCTTTCATTTCTCTCTTTCCATACACCCCAACACATATGGGGTAAAGCCAATTTCCACAACAAAATAGTAGACTTATTCCTTGATGGGTGCTGCCAAGAATTAAAAACCTCTTGAACTGATTCCAGGAAACTCCAATTGATATTGAAGTGATCCAAACATCTTCCCCAAACAACAACAGAGAAGGGACAATGAAAGAGCAGGTGGTTGATGGTCTCCCCATTCTACATACAAAGAAAACAAACACTAGGCATACACATACCTCTTTTTTCTGAGGTTATCAATAGTTAAAATTTTATCTTGAAGGGTTGTCTAGAAGAAAATATTAATTTTAGGGGTTAGGCCTTTAACCCAAGGCTTAGCCCAACACAGACTCTCCATTTTAGAAAACTGTTGATGATAAAGAGAGGCCACAGTTAATTTACCATTTGTTGTGACTTTCCAGATTAATTGATCTTCATCTTCCACCACCACCATGGAGTTCATTATTTTATTCAGACTTCCCAAGGAAGGATCAACTTGAGATAAATCCTTCCACTGTCCATCTTCCCAGTAGTCACCCACCATAGAGCCATTATTTTCCTTGCACTAATTCTGAAATCTACTCAATCAGGACTTTCACTCAAAGGGGACTCGAGCAACCAGGAGTCTTCCCATAATTTGATAAGGTTCCCTTTCCCCATCTTCCATTTCACACCTTTGGCAATTAGATCTCTTGTTCTAGACACATTTTTCCAGATATTGGATCCAATTGGGATATCTTCCGCATTGAGGAAGCTTAGAAGTGTAGGATATTGCCTTTTATACTTGTGGTCCCATATCAGTTTCCATTCTCCCTGGTTATTGTACCCTCTCCAAATCTGCTTGGCCATAAGAAATTCATTTGTGTCTCTTATTCTTCTTAGACCCAGACCTCCCTTTCTTATTGGTTGATGGCATAAAGAGGAATAATTTGAAGAGTTGATTTC
This sequence comes from Cryptomeria japonica, assembly GCF_030272615.1. Taxonomy (NCBI): domain Eukaryota; kingdom Viridiplantae; phylum Streptophyta; class Pinopsida; order Cupressales; family Cupressaceae; genus Cryptomeria; species Cryptomeria japonica. Next base: position 521,284,811 of record NC_081411.1, read on the forward strand.
AACAGCTGAACCTTACCAGCTTGGCTAAGAAGAGAACCCTTCCAACCTACTAACTTCTTATGGAATTTGTCCACCAAAGCTCCCCATAAAGTATCAAGAGGATCTTGGCATAAGGGGAGCCCCAAATAGGAAGCAGGAAGATTCCCCAATCGACACCCCAAAATATTGCTTATTTTTATATTTCTTCTCTCCGGAGTATTGATGAAGTAAACAAAACTTTTAGACCAGTTAATAAGTTGCCCAATAGCTAACCCGTAACTGTCCAATGCTTTCTTTAAACTCCTTGAATCCTACACTGAAGCCTTCCCCATAGTTATAGAATCATCCACAAACTGTTGATGGGAGCATACTTGATCCGTTGAAGATGGTTTCAATCCACAAAACTCCCCCTTCTCAACCAGCTTTCCAATGCATCTCCCCAGACATTCTGCCATGATAATAAAAATAACCAGAGATAGAGGGTCTCCCTATCTGAGTCCCCTTGAGGACTTGAAAAAAGGGGAAGGAGACCCATTAATTAATATAGAAAAAGAAGCCAAAGAGACTAATTGCCTAATAAGACTAATACTTCTAAAATAAAAACCAAAAGTCGAAAGAACTTTCATCATTAAATCCCAATCCACTCTATCGTAGGCTTTGGATAAGTCAAGCTTCAGAAGAAAGCCTTCTTTTTTAGCACTAGACAAAGATAGAATGTTTTCATGGACCGAAAATATCTAATCCAAGATTTGTCTTCCACGGACAAAACCACTATGTTGAGGAGAAATGATAGAATGAAGCAACTTCAGGATTCTAGAGGTCAGAACCTTAGATATGATCTTGTATAGAGAGTTGCAAAGGCTTATAGGTCTAAATAGATCCATGGAATCGACTCCCATCTTTTTGGGGATAAGAGCAATAAAAGTTCCATTTATCTCTTTCAAAATTCTTCTAGCACCAAAAATCTCTTTCACAACTCTGGAAACATCATCTTGAACAATATGGCAATACATTTGGAAAAAAAACATGGGAAAACCATCCGGGCCCGATGCCTTGTTACCTTCAAAGGAGTTGACAACTTATAGAATCTCATCATTGGAAGGGATAACAGTCAGGTAAGAGTTATGATCAGCCTCCAGGATAGTTGGAATATAGTCCATAAGGTTCTTTTGAGATTGCAAATCCAAATTTTGATCCTTTGCAAGGAGGTTGGAGAAAAACTCCATGGCAACCTTTCTCATAGATTCTTCCTCTTCAACAATTCTACCATTAACTTTAATCTGTGATATCCTATTGATGGCCTTATGCTTTAAAGTGGACATATGAAAGTATTTAGTGTTTCTGTCCCCTTCCTTCAACCAAACATTTCTTGACCTTTGTTTCTAGAAAGTTTCTTCTTTTGCTATTATATCATGATATCTCATAAGAATTTCATCTTCAGCATCTCTTGAAGTATTAATATATCCATTATTCTGAATCTCATCCTGAATATCTTTTAGATCTGAAAGAATAGTGGCTTTCGAAGCAAAAATGTTCCCGAAGCATTCCTTATTCCACCTTTTAATATTTTCTTTCACAAACTTTAAATTTTTGACCACTTTATACATAGCATTACCTTCAATTCTGACCTACCACGATTCCTTGATTTTGCTTTCCATATCCAGGTGTTTAGTCCACATTCTTTCAAATATACAAGGGAAGTGTCTTCTTCTATTCTTAGCATCAACCATGAAGGATATAGAATAGTGATCCGATCTTGCCCTTATGTGAGCAGATAAAGAACAAAAGTAAAGATTAAACCAATCCAGAGAGATAAGAGCTCTATCAAGTCTTACCTAAATTAAGTCCTCACTGCTCCTTCTATTAGTCCAGGTGTATTTAACTCCTTGCAAATCCAGGTCATGGAGAGAATTATTGATGAAGTCCATGAAATCCAATGTACTGTCGAGATTGGTTTGGCTCCCTCCCTTTTTTCGTTTTCCTTCAAAAGGGTATTGAAGTCCCCCATAATCATCCACCCATCTTCGACAAACCTACTTCTTAACAAGGTTAATTTTTTCCAAAAATCACTTCTGCCAGTCTTAGTATTAGGAGCATACACATTATTTAAGACCCATGAGGTGCTTTCTTTCAAATGCTTAAATTTGATACAAGCAAGATTGTTGTCCTGAATCAACACTTCTCCCTCTACAGTGTTTTTATTCCAGAAAGTAACAATACCTCCCGAGGCTCCTTCTGAACTACCACCTCTAAATCCTCCATTACTAAACATTTTCAATCCTTCTACCTTTTCCTTTTCCTTTTCCTTTGACATTTTGGTTTTTTGAATCAAAAAAATATCAGGGTTTTTGTCTCTAATCATACTTTTTATTAAATCATGTTTGTGAGGATTATTCAATCCTCGAATATTCCAAGAGATGATCTTCATGGTTTTTTAGAAATACCTGCCTCAAAGATGGTTCTTTGAGTCCCATTTGTTATGTTCTTTCTTGTTTCCATAGTCCTCTTCTTTGCATTTGAATATCTTCCTGGAGAAGTATGTTGAGCTCCCACATCCCCAAGTCTGCTTCTGGTATTTCTGGTTGATTTACTATTGTTGTTGTTGTTGTTATTTGTTTTTAATATTTCTTTTATCCTCCATTACTTCTTCTTCCTCCTGCTTTGACTCACTCTTTCCCAATGCCTTTTTGATGTCTTCCTCATCTCCCTATTTTGGCTCATTTTCCTCTAGAAAAGTCAACTTTACCTTAGCTGGAGAGGCTAATGAGATCTCCAACAACCCTTGATCAAGGATGTTATCAGGTTGTGCATCTTGGATCTAGTCTACTCCCTTATCTAACTCAAATGAATTTGATACTAAATTAAAATTGTCTCCTTCCTCTTTATTGTCTTTGGATTGATTATCTCCCTTATTCTTTTGACCGTTATTTCTATCCTCACTATTATCTGAGTTTTGATCTATCTTATCCTTTTCCTTTTCCTCTTTTTGGCTGCTGACTTGTGACTCTCTTTTTCCATCATCTAAATCCTTGCCATTCTGCTCCTTTTCCTGATGGGCGATCTTTTCATTATCTCCTTTCTTCGTATCTGTAGTCACATAAATTTGTCCACTTAATTAAGTAAATATTTAGTATTTATTTGATTATTTAACCATCAATCAATAATTAATTAAATTAATATTTAATTAATTCATCTTAACCCTCTTCTCCTATTAATTAAATAAATTATTCAATTTATTTGATTTAATTCACTTAACCAAATTCAGACCATTAATTAAATAAATAAATCATATTTGTTTAATTAAATCTTCTCTCACATTTAAATAAATTAATATTTATTTAAATCCTCCAAAATCCCATCTCTCGCATTTAAATAAATTAACATTTATTTAAATCACCCTTATCCTCCACCCACTTGCATTTTCCTACAAATGCAAGTTGCACAACTATTTTAAATAAATAAATTATTTATTTAAAATCCTATTTATCCTCACCCACTTGAAACCTTTAATGGTTTCCCTTAAAGTCTTCAAACTTAATGGCTCCCTTCTAGAGTCTTCTTAAGCCTTTAATGGTTTCCCTTAAAGTCTTCAAACTTAATGGCTTCCTTCTAGAGTCTTCTCAAACTTTTAATGGTTTCCCTCAAAGTCTTCAAGCATTTAATGCTTTATCTTCCTTTTTCTAATGTAAATAAATTAAGATTTATTTAAATAAAATCTAAAATTCACATTCACATTTAAATAAATTAATATTTATTTAAATATCTATCCAAATACAAATTACACCATTTAATTGAAATAAATGATTTTATTTTAATTGAAAATCCCAAAATTCTCCCCACTTGCATTCTCCTACAAAATCCACTTGCATGCCTAAATCCCTTCTAGATTCTTCTAACTCCTTCTAATTAACCTAATCCTATCCTAATCATTGTCACATTCCTAAATAAAAGGAAGTCACTTCTCAAAAACCTCCAAACTCTTCAATAACCATTAAAGGCTTTATGTCTTCAAATGGTTAACCTCTAAAGTCTTCCAAACCATTAAAGGCTCTTACATAACCATTTATGGTTAACTCACCTTTTACCTTTGATTAGAGACTTTCCTCTAACTTAACCATCCTTTTGACTCATGGGTCTCTTCAAAGCATTTATTTCTTTGACTGAGGTAACCATTTAACCCTTGCACATTCATTTATCCCTTGGATAAAATGAATATCCATTAACCTAACCCTAACCCAACCCCCTAGGGTAACCATCATGTCCCCTCAAGCATTTAATGCTCCTTATCTCTCCTCTCAAACCTCCTCATGGTGACACTTGTCAACATGGGATTGGGTTGAAAGTCTCACATGGATTGAATATCTTTCAATCCTAACCCTTGTTAAGATTGCTCAATCTTAACCCTTCATTTCCTCATTTCTTCTATAAATAGAACCCTTCTCTTCAAGCAAAGAAGGAAGCATTAGAGTATTGTTGTTATACTGGTATTAACTTAGAGCTTTTTCATAGCATCACTGTCTACACTTGCATAGCATTTATTTTTCATTTTCAACCATCTTGAATCTCCATATGGCATCCATGGCTAGTGCTAAAAGCCGAGAGCTACACTCATGTGGAACTTGTAGAGGAGAAGAACAAGGGAGGAGCAACTATGAGCATCTTGATTAGCATTTGGAGGAGTATAGTTTATCTATTCTATATTTGTATGCTTTCTATTTCATGCTTAACATCTCTCTTGATATGCCTGTTTAGGATAATCTTTTGTTCCTAACACTAACGTTTGTTTCTTGTGCTCTTGTGTGTGTTGCCATCAAACAGATTTTCTAATCCTTTTTGCAGAGCATCAGTTTCATTTCCCAACTCTCTGACTAACACTTCCTCTGTCCTTCCAACTTGGGATTGTTTTTCCTGATCCAGACCATCAGAGTGCGAAGCTTTCAAAGAGTTGTCCACCTTTTTCCATACTTTAGTTTGGGATTGAGATTTAACCACATTACTTGGGCATTTTTTAGCCCAGTGCCCTACTTTTTTTACAGTGAAAGCATGCAAAAGGGATTGTTTCGTAAACATTATTTTGCTTCCATTTGCCAAGTTTTGATTCTATCTCTATTTCCTTTGGCATATCCGTTTCGGGTCCAACTTCTACGCAGATTCTGGCATAAATAAGTCTTCTTCTGGATGTTGTGATTGGATTAATGGCGATAAGCTCCCCGAAGGCATTGGCTATTCCTACAAACACATCTTCCTCCCAATATTCCATTGGGAGCCCAGGTAACTTTATCCAAACTGGAACTTGGACCACAAAATTTCTTTCTCTTGCTGCATTAGGGTACCATTTCTAGATATACATTAAATATTTGCCTATCGCCCAAGTACCGTTGCAAAGGATGTTTCTGCGATCCTCCTCACAAGAGAAAGAAAAGGACATGCATCCTTTGTTCATAGCCACCACATCTACCTGACCTTTCAATTTCCATTTCCTCTTAACAAACCCATGAACGACCTCAATGTTCGGTCTCGTCCCAAAAAAAATTGTCAATCAAGGTGTTTTCCATTCGAGCAATACCCTGTTAGGAGTAACCTCGATAGAGGATTTGAAATCCAAGCTAATGGATCACCTAGTTAGAGGATTTAGAAAACACTAAGCTTGTTAAAGCTTACCTGGTTAAGGGATTTAACTGTTGTAATTGTTAGAAAACAATAGGGGTTTGCTGATATGGTAAATAACAATACTCTTCTTGATCAGATCCTTTTCATGCTCCTATTTGCCTTCACACATACTATAGATACTCCTTCTGGTTTGACAATCAATCACACTGACACTTAACAAAAATTTCCAACCACACAATAAAATAACTCATTGACCTTATAAACAAAATAATAGGTCGGTAACACATCACAAACCTAAGATCTCATAGAGATTACAAACAAATCGGTTCAAGTATGACCGTTAGATTACATAGCAATCATCAACACATTGTCCAAGACAACCTCATCCGCTCCTTAATCACCGCTCATCGATTCCTGTAACTCATCATGTGGTTTCCTCTTCATGCAATGTATTCACTCATTCCCAAGATAAAAATGTTATCTGTACGTGCCAAAAACCACTTGAAACTCATCACATACAACATTCATACATGGAATAATCATTCCCGATCATCATTTGATAATAAATCAATACAACCGATTCACTGAGCTCCATCGGTTAGGGTTTGGCACATCAATAGGTAGGGTTACCAGTTGATCTCACTGCTTCTAAAGTAATACTGCTTTCCTTCACTTGCTCATCTACCGGTTGCAAAACTACATCATTACCGGTTACAATTGTTATCAATGACAACACAATAGGTCATCAATGCAATCCTCAATTAAATGCCAACAAAGACGACCAGTTCCTATGACATTGCAGTCATTAAGTCTTTCTGGAAAAAGCTTCTTAAGGTAATCAAGAATTACCTTACTTTAGATGGTCGTTATACTAGGGTGTATGGTCATCACTTTGTTATATTAAATCATTTCCGCCATGGTGTGAAGATATCTTTCCCTTTTTATCTCATGTCTGCTCTTAGGGTTAATTTTAGTGACCACTGCAAGAATCCTTCCAAGTCTCCCATCTTGCATGAAGGCATGTTGGTCCTTATTGATGCCCATTTTCGTGATCTTCCTCCCCCTGATGATTATATCCACATTGTTTCCGAGAACGATGAGACTAGTGCGGGTGACTCTGACAATGAAGCCTCTAGGTCTAGGTCTGAAGAGAATTCCCCTCCCCTAAAAAAAGCTAAAATTGTAAAACCCTCGAGTTCAAAACCTAAGGCAAGGAAGGGTATCAAAGGGAAAAATAATATTGTTATGTCCTCCTCCTCTACTTCTATTGAGAATGGCTCCCCCTCATCTAGCGAGAAGGAAGAAGATGGTAAGGACCCTGAATGCCCTAATGTCCCATCCTCTCCTTCCAATAAGGAGACTGGTAATGTGGGCGTGGTTGGTATTGAAGACCTTCATACCAAAAGTGTTGAGCTTAATGATAAAGGGAGGATTATGATAATGTGTTGGGAATAGCTTGTGAACATGCCATTGACACTTTCAACATGTTCAAATGGTTGTTCCATGAACATAAGGAGAGAAGGATCAACCAAAGAGCCCTGGGAAGAAAAATGGAAGTGATCTCTGCCGGTTCTAGGCAAGGTAATTGAAATAATGAGGGGAATTGGACCGAGGCTGAGAAGAAGTCAGTTATGGATTGCATCAAGAAGATGGGTGGAGGGGTTGATTAGTTGAAGAAAAGGTTGGAGGATTGCACTGCCCGTGTTGAGGAAGGCTACAACAAGATCCAGGACACCCTCAAAACTATTATGGTAAGCAGTCACAAAATTGTCAAACAGTCTGCGGTTGTTATGAATGTTGGAATTTGCATGAAGATTGCATTAATGAAATGTTATGTTGTCATTGATGTCAATTAACCGGTAATGATATTGTTATAATATTATTTTGTAACCAGTAGGAAGAGCTAGTGAAGGGAACTGCAACCGGTACGTAAGTTTGTGGAGTAAACTGGTATTACAAAGTATTGGAGAGTTGAACTGGTAAACCCTACCTGTTGATTTGATAAACCCTAACCGATTAAGTTTGGTGAATTAGTTATAATGGTTTATGATCTGATGATGAGTGGTAATGACTATGACACGTATGCATATTGTATGAAGAGAGTTTCAAAGTATTTTTGGCGTGTTGAGATATTGGTTTTTATCTTGGGAATGAGCAGGTATAATGTATGTAATACAAAATGCGTGATGAGTTACAAAGTTTCATGAAGCGGTGATGAAGGAGCGGTCGAGGTTTTCTTGAATGATGTGCATAGATTGTTATGTAATCCAACAGTCATACTTGAATTGATTTGTTTGTCATCTCTATGAGAATTAGGTTTTTGTTGTGTTACCAACCTATTGATTTGTTTATAAGGTCGATGAGTTATTTTGTTTCAGAGTTGGCAAAGTTGTAGTTGAGTGTGTGGTTGCCAAATGGGATGATGTATCTGCAGTTTGTGTAAAGGAGATAGGAGCATGAAAAGGATTTGAACAAGCAAGTGTAATGCTATTCAAATAGATCAACAAACTCCTGTTGTTTTCTAACAATTACAGTAAATCCCCTAACTGGGTAAGCTCTAACAAGATTAGTGTTATTCAAATCCTCTAACCAGGTAGTCCATTAGTTTGGATATCAAATCCTCTACCAAGGCTACTCCTCACAGAGTATTGCTTCTAATAGGGCATTATAGTCAATCCCTTAACCATGTGGTCCCTAACATGATATGTTCTTAACAAGACTTTTTGTAAAGCTTTAACAGGCTTGGCTCCTAACAGGGCGAACTTTAGAAGAGTTTAGATAGTTAACTTGTGAGTCTCATCTCACCATGGTTTTTCCCATTTGGGTTTCCATGTCAAAAATATTGTGGTGAATATTTTTGTGGTTATGTTTACTATGGTTGAATTGCTTAGCTGCTTAATCCACTTTGATATGTTATGATAATCGACAACAATCTGAAATGAGTTTTACTTATGTCAGTAAAAGTATTTGGATGTTTGTGAGTTTCAAGTTGTTTTATTGTTAATCTATTATAATAGTCAACCGGTTTATTCTGACAGTGATATTGCATTTACAATTCAGTGGTTTAACTTATCAGTTTAGAATTTACTTTGAGAGGTTGATTTTGAGATTGGTGAAAGTTTATATTAGTTTTTCTATCTACGGATTCACCCCCCCTCTTAGTAGTTGACCGAATCCTTATTCTTTCATCATACCATCAATTGGTATCAGAGCATCTCAGGTCCTCTAAGGTCTAAGCCTAACAACTTGAGGTAAAGATCTTGTAGAACATGGTGAAGAAGGAAGGTCTAAAGTTTAATAGAGAGAACTACAAAATATGGAGTGATAGAAAGAAAATTTATATTAAGAGTATAGGAAATCAATACTAGGAACATGTTGGTACTCAATATAATGCACTTAGTAGGATTATGACTGATGATCAGAAGAAAGAGAAATAAGAAAACAATCAAGCACTAGAGTCTATTATCAGTTCTTTGTCTGATGCAGAATATGTTGATGTCCATGGCCTGAAGACTGCATATGAGGTATGAAAGAAACTTGAAGAGATTTATAGCGGTGATGAACATGTGAAGATTGCCAAGGAAGAGAGTCTAAGAGGAAATTTTGATGACACGTGGATTGCTGAAGGTGAGAATATCCAACAATATGATCAAAGGATAAAAGAGATAGTTGGTGAGTTGAAGAGTGCTGGTGGTAAAGTGGAAGATGCCACAGTGGTCAGCAAGGTGTTGAGAACCCTGCTATCGGTCTACGCTATCCGAGTTATAGCCATTCAGGAGCTAAAGTCAATTGACAAAACCAAGGTAACCCTTGACTCCATCATTGGTAAGCTTACTGCTTTTGAATTAAATGGTTATGATGGTAGTGTTCAGAAATTTGAGTCTGCATTTAGAGCTTCAGTTTCTAACCCATCTATGAGGAAAAGTAGAGATGTCAGTCACAGTTATGAATCTAGATCCAGCAGAGAAGTTGATGATGAAGATAGTTTGGTTGAGGTTGAAGCATTGTTGGCCAAGTGACTGCCCAAAGGTACTGGTAAATATAGAGTTAAATTACCTTTGAAATGTTTTATATGCAACAAGATTGGACACATTTCAGCTAATTGTCCTAATGGTGATAATGAGCACAAGCGAGAGAAGTTCAAGAAGTACAAGGAAAAGGGAAAATATATTATCTTATTGCAGTTGATGGTGGTATCACTTATGAGGAATCTGAGGGTGATGCTAATGAAGACATTTTCTTTGTAGCCATTAAAGAGGAGACATCTGATAAGAAGGCTTTAGTTTCTCACATGGATAATTCTGATGATTGGATCATTGATAGTGGTTGTTCACATCACATGACTGGTGACCAGAGCAAATTTCTTTCTTTGAAGGAATTTGATGGCTAAGTTGTAAGATTTGGTAATGACTCACCCTGCATGGTTAAAGGTAAGGGAACTATTTCTCTTAATGGAAAGAGCAGTGCAGATGATTTCTACTGGGTTGAAGGATTGAAGCACAATCTTTTGAGTGTTTCTCAACTCAATGACAAAGGATGTCCATTAGAGTTTAAGAATGGTATGTGCAAAAGCTATGGGAGAAAAGGTGAACTAATTGCAACCGACAAACAGACTAAAGGTAACTTATTTCACCTGAATCCTAAAGTCAGAAACTATTTAATTACTCAAGTAGATGATATTTGGCTTTGGAATAGGAGATTTTGTCATATAAATTTTGATAACATTGTTAAAGTGAGTAAGTCAAAGACAGTGAGAGGTTTGCCTCAGTTGGACAAACCAGTTAATGCTCTATGTAAGGAATGTTAGTTGGGAAAGATGACATCCTCAACTTTTAAGGGCAAATATTTTTCAGTGGAACATCTGTTAGATTTGGTTTATACAGACCTCTGTGGACCAATAAGGACTGAAAGTATTCAAGGTGATAGATATTTTATGATCTTCACTAATGATTGCTCAAGACTGATGTGGGTCACATTCTTGAAGGATAAAACAAAAGTATTTAGTAAGTTCAAGGCTTGTAGGGCCTTAGCTGAAAAGGAGAGTGGTAAGAAGATGAAGTGTCTAAGGACTGATCAAGGCGGTGAATTTACTTATATGAGGAATTCACTAGATATTGTGAAGAAAATGGTATCAAACGACAACTTTCTGCACCGAGGACACTACAAAAGAATGGTATTGCAGAGAGGAACAACTGGTCAGTTGTTGAAGCTGCTAAAAGGATGTTGATACAAGGAGGTGTAGTGAAAACTTTCTGGAGAGAATCTGTCAACACAACTATCTACACTATGAACCAGATTTTGGTAAAAAGAGGTAAGGATAAGACTCCTTATGAATACTGGTATGGTAGATCACCTAATGTTAGTTATTTCAAGATATTTGGCAGCAAATGTTTTATTAAAAGAGATGACTATGTTAGCAAATTTGAGGCTAAAAGTGATGAAGGTATATTTCTTGGTTATTCCACCAAGAGTAAGGCCTACAAATGTTATAACAACCGGACATAGAGAATCACTGAGAATGTTTATGTTTGAGTGGATGAGTATCCTGAAGTCTCAGGGGAAACTAGTGTGGAGAAAAAGGATGAAGATCCTTGCATTTTGTTTTTGGAACCAAAACCTGTGAACTAGTAAAGAGAATGTTGTTGTACCAGTTCAACCGAAACAAGTAGATTTGGAAAAAGATGATGATAATGAAGAAGAAGAACCCGAATATAATAATCATGTTATTCTGAGGTATGTGAGACTCGATCACAATCCTGACTAGATTATTGGAGATAAGGATGTTGGAGTGTTAACCAGAAGAAGAATTAGAGAGTTAACCAGAAGAAGAATTAGAGAAAATCATTGCATGATCTCCACTATTGAGCCTAGAACTACTAAAGAAGCATTTGGAGATGATCATTGGGTCAAAGCTATGGACGAGGAGATTGATCAAATTGATAAGAAAAATACATGGACCCTAGTACCTAGACCGGTGAATAAAAATGTGATAGGTTCTAAGTGGGTATTTAGGAACAAACTGAATGAAGATGGTGTAGTAGTTCGAAACAAAGCTAGATTGGTTTGCAAAGGTTATGCACAGGAAGAAGGAGAAGATTATGGTGAGAATTTTGCACCAGTTGCTAGACTGGAAGGTGTCCGAAAAATACTTGCATTTGCAACACATAAGGGGTTCAAAGTATATCAGATGGATGTGAAGTCAACATTTTTGAATGGAATACTGGAAGAAGTATACATTGAGTAGCCAGATGGTTATGCTTTGACTGATGAAAAAGACATGGTATGTAAGTTGCACAAGGCATTATATGGATTAAAGCAAGCGCCAAGAGCATGGTATGAAAGGCTTCATTCACACCTGATGAATATAGATTTTCAAAGAACTACTGAAGATAGAAACATATATCTCAAATCTGAAAGAGATAAGATACTGGTTAGTGAAGTGTTTGTGGATGATATCATATTTAGAGGCAACGATGACATGAGCAATGAATTTGCGAATGAAATGAAAAGTGAGCTTGAAATTTCTCTAGCGGGAGAAATAAAAAATTTCATAGGCTTGCAAATACAACAAATGAAGAGTGGTATTTTCATCACATAGTCTAAGTATGTGAAAGAGGTATTAAAGACATTTGGTATGAGTGACTGTAAACTAGTTGGGACACCAATGGTTACAGGTTGTAAATTGTCTAAGGAAGATGAAGCCACATCTGTTGATGAAAAGGAGTATAGGCAATGATTGAGAAATTGCACTATGTTGTTCACAACAGACCGGATATAGCTCATGCAGTTGGTCTAGTTGCTAGATTTCAGAAGAATCCAAAGGAAACACATTTGATAGCAACCAAGAGGATATTCAGATATTTGAAAGGCACTATTGACTATGGATTATAGTATCCATATGCAAGTAGCTTTGACTTGAAGGTGTATACAGATGCAAACTGGGTAGGTAATGTTGATGATAGGAAAATCACAATCAGTGGAGCATTCTTTCTTACAGGAAGAATTGTTTCATGGAGTAGCAAGAAGAAGAGTTGTATATCATAGTCTACTATTGAAGTTGAGTATGTTGCAACTTATATGAATTGTACCTAGGCTATCTGGATGAGGCACATTATGGAAGGTTTCAAGATGAAGTTTGCAGAACCTTTAAAGATCTTATGTGACAATACTAGTGCCATAAATATTTCCATGAACCCTGTCTTGCACTCACGAACCAAGCATATTGAACTGAAGTATCATTTCTTGAGGGAGAAAGTGCAAAGTAAAGATGTGATCTTGGAGCATGTTTCTACCAGGGATCAACTTGTAGATATCTTTACTAAACCTCTGCCTAAGACTACTTTTGAGTATCTTAGAAGTCAGCTAGGGGTTGTACCCCTTCATGAGGTGAATTGAGCATGATGTAGAGTACATCAGTCCTAGAGCTACTTGCAGAATTTTACAGCAAGATTGATGAAGAAGTGGAGTTATTCCATAGGGGGAGGCATCAAGTTGTAGGTTGTTGATGCTGAACAGTGAAGTTTGACATTGCATGTTTTACTTTCACTTTGGCATTGTTGTCAAAGGGGGAGAAGAACTATATGATTTTGGGAAGAAGAATTGTATGATTGACAGATAGAAAGTCTATAGCCAGTTACCAGTTGAAGACAGGGAGAGTACATGGTAAAATACAAACCAGAATTCCTATTCACAATCATAGCAATCAATGGTATTAATATTTATATTGCCATCAATGCCAAAGGGGGAGATTGTTGGCATTTGCATGAAGATTGCATTAATGAAATGTTATGTTGTTGTTGATGTCAATTAACCTATAATGATATTGTTATAATGTTGTTTTGTAACTAGTAGGAAGAGCTAGTGAAGGGAACTATAACCGGTAGGTAAGTTTGTGGAGTAAACCGGTATTGCAAAGTATTGGAGAGTTGAACCGGTAAACCCTACCTGTTGATTTGATAAACCCTAACCGATTAAGTTTGGTGAATTGGTTGTAATGGTTTATGACATGATGATGAGCGGTAATGATTATGACACGTATGCATATTGTATGAAGACAGTTTCAAAGTATTTTTGGCGCGTTGAGATAACGATTTTTATCTTGAGAATGAGCAAGTATATTGCATGTAATTCAAAACGCATGTTGAGTTACAAAGTTCAATGAAGCGATGATCAAGGAGTGGTCGAGGCTTTCTTGAATGACGTGCAAAGATTGTTATGTAATCCAACAGTCATACTTGAATTGACTTGTTTGTAATCTCTATGAGAATTAGGTTTTTGTTGTGTTATCGACCTATTGATTTGTTTATAAGGTCGATGAGTTGTTTTGTTTCAGAGTTAGCAAAGTTGTAGTTGAGTGTGTGGTTGGTGAACCGGATGATGTATCTGTAGTTCGTGTAAAGGCAGATAGGAGCATGAAAAGGATCTGAACAAGCAAGTGTAGTGTTATTCAACCAGATCAACAAACTCCTGTTGTTTTCTAACAATTACAACAATTAAAATCCCCTAACTGAGTAAGATCTAACAAGCTTAGTGTTATTCAAATCCTCTAACCAGGTGGTCCATTAGCTTGGATTTCAAATCCTCTACCAAGGTTACTCCTCACAGAGTATTACTTCTAATAGGACATTATAGTCAATCCCTTAACCGGGTGGTCCCTAACATGATCTGTTCTTACCAAGACATTTTGTAAAGCTTTAACAAGCTTGGCTCCTAACAGGGCAAACTTTAGAAGAGTTCAGATAGTTAACTTGTGAGTCTCATCTCACCGCGGTTTTTCCCATTTGGGTTTCCACGTCAAAAATATTGTGTCAAGTGGTGAATGTTTTTGTGGTTATGTTTACTATGGTTGAATTGCTTAACTGCTTAATCCACTTTGATATGTTATGATAATCGACAACAATCTGAAATGGGTTTTACTTATGTAAGTAAAAGTATTTGAATGTTTGTGAGTTTCAAGTTGTTTTACTATTAATTTGTTATAACAGTCAACCGGTTTATTCTGACAATGATATTGCATTTATAGTTCAGTGGTTTAACTTGTCACTTTAAAATTTACTTTGGGAGGTTGATTTTGAGATTGGTGAAAGTTTATATCAATTCTTATATCTACTGATTCAACCCTCCCTCTAAGTAGTTGACCAGATCCTTATTCTTTCATCATACCATCAATGAATACTATGGTGAATAGTCTAGAGTAGTCGAATAGGGTTGTTGTTATTATTGGGGATGATGCTGAGGTGACTCAGGGTGGAGAAGGACCCTACAAAAGGACCCATGGGAATATGAAGAAAAAGGCGACTATTCAGAATGAGGATTACAAAGCTATGAAGACTGCTGCTGATACAATGAATGTCCTTGAGGCTGAGGTCACTGAGACCCTCAAAAGCCTTATGTAATTGGGTCTGTGTTGTTTTCTGGTTGTTGGCTCTGTCTGTGTCTGGGTTTGGTCTCCTTGTTGTCTTTTTGCGCCCAACTGGGCTTTTGTTGTCTCTTTGGCTGTTGTTTCTTATGCTTATCCATGTAGCTCGTTATGTTTTGGATGTTAATATCTGATTCTCTACCTCTTATAAATATTTTGTAAAGGGTTTCATGGCCCCTTCAAAACCCATTTTTGCCTTAATCCAAAACAATAATCCCATACAACTCATGTTATGCATGTGGCCAACTTTGTCCTCACCTTCACGCAGCCACAAACCCTCTATCCTTTTTCACAACTCTCACATAGCCTACGAAACAAACATCGTACATACAGGAAAAAGATTTCACAAAAACCCATATGAGATCTAAAAAAAATATATCAATATAATGTATATACTTCCATTGGATGCACATCTTCCTCCCTCTGTGATTCAACGACTTCCTAATTCAACCAGAACGATCGAGATTTTCTAGAAATATTTCCCCTGCAGACGCAGTGTTTGCCTCACAGATGTAGCTCGTGTACGAAAAAAATAACAAGAATTTCAAATGATCGGGTTATTGATTCTTTTTACCAGTTTTGCATTAAATTTTAAAAAATATAAATTGAGATTTTTGAACACGTGACAAGGTGCCCGTAACCATGAGAGCGGTGAGGTTAAAATTTTAGCCGCGTGCCCCTAACCATGAGATCAGCCAACCAAATGTTAGGCGCGTGCAAGATTTTTCGCCGAAGCAAAAATGACAACATCGTCCACATCATGGGATGCCAAGATCCATCCATATCATCGGTGGGTCCCCATAACTTTGGTCCATGGGATTCTGTATGCCTGTGCGATGTCCTATGATATCATGTAGGGACATGCCATTTTGGAGAGAGAATAGCTACAACCATTTGAGAATAGGTGAGTTTATACACCTTCAATGTAAATGAGATCATGTGTAATGGTGATATTTGAGAATAGGCGAGTTTATACATCTTTTATGCAAATGAGATGATCTTATACACTATTCAACGCATTAAATACAATCTAGTTCCAATAGGTCTAAAATATAAGGGAAAAAAGTGTGGGTATGCAATTGGCATCGTTATATTTTTGCCCATTTTAACTTGCAAGTGAGCTACTATGAAGATTCACGTCAATGTAAAAGCAAACAAATAGCATATAAATTAAAATACTTTTTAGATACTTAAAAGGATGTTGATTCATTTAAATAATAAACCATAAATGTGAACCTTGCGCTCTTTATCTCCATGAGTGTTCTATCTTGAGCACCTACAAGCACAAAAACAACATTTACAATGAGTAGCATCTATCAAACATTTTAAAATGAACAAAATTACAACTTGCTAAATTTTATTTAGAATAAAAATAATAAATAATAGGATGATAAATTCCACCTATTATGGACAGTGAAAAAAATGATCATGTAGATTAACATCTAACTCTATTGATAGTTCAATGAAAGGGCAATGTTTAGATGAAAACAAATGTAAAAAGGGCTTCTTGTGTGTATAGAAAAAATATCTAAATAAACAAATAACATGATAAAAGGTGTTCATTATTGTAGTAGTGAAGTTTAATCTAGTACTAATTTACAATGATCATCACTATCATCCAACTCATAAGGGATGTTAGTGATAATATGTGCCCCCCTCCAATTAGTTGAACACATAAGATTCAAGGAATTGAAGAAAGGGGGAAACCAAGTAAGCATGATGAAGTTTGTAATATAGCAAAAAGGCACCATCATATGACAAGGATGTAAACACACAAACTAGAGGTAATCATCAAGGCATGTATGGAAGGTTACTCCAATATATGCAAACAATGAAATACAGAAAGCCACAAATGATAGATAAGCATTGTTAAGCACATCAAGCACAAAACTAAAATAATATTATAAGAGGTGCATTAAATAAATAATAATTATTAATCATCCTAGAAAAGTGTGGAGGCACATAAAGGAGAAAAGACTAAATGTTCAAATAATTACCCAGTGAGAAGGTGATTGCATTGAGCAACAATGACAAGTTAATCATAACTTGATCTAAAACCATGCTAATAATAGAGCACAAACAATTGAAGTATTCATATGCGAGATGTCTAATAATAGATATCATGTTAATCACAACCACCTAGATATAAATTCTAATGTAACAAAAGTATGTGTCACAATAATTATTTTGCCACATAATTCATCAAGATATGCATCAATAATACATATTTCCATCAATAATGTCAATCATCATGCTCAAGGTCATCATGTATTATCTATAAGTCAGTGGGGTGGGCAAAAGCATATGAGAAATGCACCCTTAACTATATGTAGTGAATTAAATGTAGTAAAGTAAAAGGAGTACTAAGATTTAATTTCTACATGAAAGGAAATATTAAACTTGTTCTTGATTAATTATATAGGGAGAGTATTACTGAAAAAACTTGTCATTAATATGAAAGAGATTGTTGCCAAAGTTGTCGTGTTTGTTATTTATGCTATAAATCATGTCAATATTGTTTCAAATGTTCAAAGCAGATATGGAAATGTGCAGAGAGGATATGAACAGTTCAGATGGTATTTGATGTCTATGGTATTGGTTGAATCAACCTCTGGAGTGTCATGTTGTAGTTGTTAGGGCTGAATCTTTCTTGTTAGTGTTTATCGTTGGTTGTATGCCCCTAAACCATGGTTGAGCCATGTTATTTTTGTTATATTTATTTACTGACTAGCTTTGACTCATTCTCGATAGCTTAAGACATGAATTAAGCCTTGCTCCTTGTGTGTGTACCAACCCCATGTTCCTAGCACTATCGTCGATTATGACCGCACATAATATTTCCTCTTAAGCCTAATTCCTTATTTCAATAGATATGGTGTGGTTCCCACCTAGTCATCTAACTCAGATCTGATTGGCATGCAATAATTGGATCACCCAAGCATAGGGTGTGTTGACCTAGCTTCACTATATGCCACACTATTGGGCCTGTTCACCAAGTTTCATTGTTGGATACAAGCACACTCTACAAGGACTACATCTCACCATTTTTGTATGCAACCACACTGTATAAGGACTAGATCTCACCATTATTGCATGCAAGCACACTTTATGCATGTAAGGAATAGATCTCACCATTTGAGATGTGAAATTGGTAGATGGAAGGTGCCCAACGAAGACTGTAAAGAAAGGATGTACATTTTTGCAGCATGGGGGTGGTGGAAATAAAATGGTATTTCATTAAAGAGTGTGCAATAGATGAAGATATTCACAATCAATTTGATAGTGAATTAAAGGTGGATAGATTGAATGAGCTTTTTGAAGAGACAAGGCTTCATAAAATAACAAGTTTCTCACTCAAGATAAATAACAAAAGATCCAACATGGAAAAGAACTTGACAATGAGTTAATTTGGTGTATCTTGGTTCATTAGACCACTAGGTCTCATGGACGTCATTAAAACTCCTTCATTCTCCATTCGTTTAGGACTCACGATCCTATCAAGACCACAAACCTAAGTGATCGCACCATGTGTAAATAATTCTATAATGAGCACAGATAATGTCTTGATAAAAATAAAAATCCTCTATCGAGTTGTCTACCCTATCACAATCATGCATTTATTCTAATTGGTTACACACTGGTGCAAAGATACATGTCAAATCCAATCATCACTGCAATGCAATGCTCTGATTTCGTGTGTCCTTGTCCCATCGAAGATAGTGAGACATTGTGAAATCATGGATCATTAGATCAAAGCTCACAATGTTGCAAGATTACTCTATGTGTTAAGTTAGCACAAAGGAATTCTAAGGCATTATGAAAAGCACAAATAATTAGATAAATGCTCATGATGTTGGGAGATCACTCCACATGTTGAGCTAACATGAAGGAAATATGAGGCATCATGAAAATGCATATTGCCAAATTAAAGCTTGCAATGTTGTGAGATCACTCCACATGTTGAGTGAGTGCGGAGGGAAGTAGGCCTTAGCTTCAATTGCAATGTCACTCTTGGTTGACATGTAGACTTATTAGTCCTAATCGGTTCTACACGTATATCTAACTAAGTTTTGGATGTCACTTTATCTTATGGGACCATAGTTATTAACGTGTTCACTAAATGAATGATGTCTAGAAGACTAAAAATCTGTGGGAATGACATCACCATCATTAATTTATCTTTAGATTCTTCTCAATGTCAGATCTTTTACTACTATTTTGATTAGGAGGTTGGTCTTTTGGTTTATCTTATCTTCTTCAAATAACTGGTGCATGTTGTCAACCTTCAAACAATTTTCATACTAAGTACATATATCCTTATAAGTCATGCAGTCCATGATAAAGTGTCATTATGTTTCCATGACCCCCTTATTGCATAATATGCAAGCTCTTTCCTCTCATGTTTATTTAGGTATCTTCCACCTACATTTATCATGCCTAAGATGATGCCATCTTGTTCTCAATTGAGCAACTAGTAGCCTCACTTTCCCTTTGATAGTTGCCCCTAAATATGTTTTTCACTATGGTCCTTATTTGGGTTAAACTCTTGGATGCAGTATGATTTTTTCTGCCCAATCAGCTTTGTCCACATGGTAGTTCAAATTTTTTTGAACACATAACTTTTTATTTCACCATTGGTGCTAAGAAACTTGTGCAAATTGATGCCCCACTTGTTCATCGAATTGTTGTTCTTTTTCATCCAAGTTTTTTTTTTCTCCGCTCTAGAATTTCCTCCACCATAATTTTAAGCCAACTATGTTTATCCATGTTTTCAATCTTCTTTAAATAACATATCAACTAGGATAATGCTAATGCCTCAAATGGAAAAGTACCTGCTTTAGCTAAACCAAGCCAAGAATTCCCTAAGAACTTATCTCCATCACTTGGTGTATGGACAAGATCCTGTCTTCCTGGTACAATTGAAAATCCCAACATTGCAATTCATGTGAGTTACCTAGAAGATGAAGATAGTGTCCAAACATGGTTGTCTCAAACCATGAAGCCAACATAAGCACTCTATTCTGTAGTCAAAATAGTCAATGTTTCTCCATGTGACCTGATGTCAAAGTATCCATCCAACATGAACACCTCACTATACATGACCGCAAGGTAAAGGAATAAAACTACCAAACAAGAGGATGCACCTATTAGAGTTGAATATGTGGCAACAAATATGATTCCAACATGATCAGTTTACATTTCCTAGCCTATACTAAAATGGGAGAACTGGAACAGAGTTTAATAATCCCTAAAAGCATAAAGGATATAGTTGGAAATGTTTTAGTGGGCATGTTTTTAAAATGTGGAAGAATAGACAAGATTCATGAGTTGTTTGAATAAATGCCTCAAATAAATGTGGTTTTATGGAATGCCATGATTGCAAGATATGCACAAAATGGATTTGTTGAAAAGATTTAGAAACGTTCATTTCAAGCAAATACAATTGATAGTTGTAGTATAATGTCATAGCAAGTTTAGTTAATTGTTGAGACACCAACCATACCTTTTTCACAAAAAATT
>NC_081411.1:522210337-522335337 GCF_030272615.1 Cryptomeria japonica
ACATATTTATATAGAGGCTGGAGATTCGAGATCGCATCGGGAGAGTCGATATCCCTGACATGTCCCAGTTTGAACTACCCTTTTGAGGTGATGGAATCCCTAGTCAAGAATAGTCCTCTCTACAAAGAGAAAAATTGGGTGTTGTCAATTGGCTTTCTCATCACCCAAGGTCCACGAAGACAAGGGGAGAGGATAATAGATGTGATGGTAGGTCCACCCTACACAAGCGCAAGTGTGCAAAACATAGAATACATAAGTTAATTTTAGCCCCACATACAAGTGTTTTCTATTCTAAGAATGCAAGAAAGCAAACTAAAACTAGTAGGAAAATGTATCTTCATCAAACATGTTGCAAAGAAACAGATTAGTAGTTTGATAAAATGTCTTGGACAAACTAAAGTTGTCTACAAGAACTCAAATATTATTAGTAATTAAAAATCCCTAATTACCTCGACGCAGATGCCAAAGTATAGATGCAGATGTCGAATGTCTACATAGACATTAAACATCTGTACAGGCACTGAAGCGAGCTTGAACTATGAATCTGAAAATATAAAAAGTGGGGAAAAGGATTTGCAATTCAAATTCAAATATTGTGATAAAAATATTACCTACGGAGACGTTAATCTAAAGTCTAGAAGTTAAGCATATGCACAGACATTGAAAAGAAAAAAGAAAAAGGCGTTAATAGGAAAGAAATTTAAATTTTTAAATTTCAAATCTAAGCTAGAAATCGAGCTCGGCGCAGATGTCGAACTAGAGCACAAATTTCAATCGTCTCCACAGACATTGATGCATCGATTTGCCCGAGAAAAACTAAATTAGCTTTAAAATTATTAAATCTACTAAAAACAAAAAGTAAAAATGCCTAACCTAATGTTCTTTTTTGTGATTTTTAAACTGTTTTTGTGTTTTTTATATTTTTAAGTTGTTAGAATGTGAAATAAAAGCTCAAAATCAAGTATCAAAAGACACCAGGTGGAGACATTGATTTGCAGGTGGAGACATCAAAGTATGATTCCTACAAAAGAGGTGGGTTAAAAAATTAAATTTCATTGCAGAGATGTCATTCTATTGCAGAGACATCGAAACAGAAAGTCGAAGATGCCATTTTATGGACACAATTGGTTATCTAAGACCTACGACTAAAAAATTCAAAAACACTAAAAAACAAGATAAGTAAATGGGGCATGGGTCCCATCGGCAATGCCAAAATGAAGACAAGAAAAGAAAATCCATGTGCAATAGTTAGTAAGATAAATCATAAAACAAAAAAACATTCAAATACAACCATTATACCTAAAACTTCTTATCTTCTTCCTCGGTTTGAGCCTTCAGTGAAGCGAAGAATGTGTCCCTCCTTAGCTTGATTGGATTGGCTCTGTTGGTATTATGGATGAATTTGTCATGTGTTGCATTGGCTTTGTCATTACTTGTCTTCTTGGAGGTCTACATTGTGTTCACCAATATGGTTAGTGACTTATGCATAGTCAATGGTATGTGTTCACTAGTAGGATATATTGTTCACTAGCAGGGATTATGACTGGTTATCATTTGGTGATCATTTGGTTATGTCAAAGACGTGGATTGAAAGTTTGGATTTGATGTTTTCCTTATTGGTCTAATCGGGTTGACAGATTTGCCTTTACCGGCAGATAGGTCTAGGTTATGGACCGGTACATGATATCTATTCCAGATCAGCACGGCACGTTTTGGAAATTATTTATTGATTGGATAATGTGGTAAATGTATTGAGCCGACATGTTGTATCGCATCAAGACTTATTTGTAATTGATTTAACTGTAATATCTTTAGTGAGCCGACCTATACATTTGGTCTTAGTTTTTGTATATATGATTGTAAGATCTTATTGAAGATCAAGATATAGGATCATGATGAGTGTGTTCGAATATTGAAGAGCAAAAATAAGCAGATCCTTGTGTGAATCACGTAGACATTATTTGAAGGTTGAAGGAAGGTGTTTGGCACTCATGTTCAGAGCTTAAACTGGTACTAAATCCAGCATTGCGGATGCTATTTTCAGCAGTACATTATCATTGGATTTAACCATCCAATTGTAGTCAGTGTGACTCCTATCTTGCGATTGAGTAGTGAGCTCTAGGCGGTTGGATTTTCTGCATGTGCAGACCCCATTTGTATACACTTACTATATGCAGTAGTATCATCTGATTGTGGGTAAGGTTTCCCATCATGGTTTTTCCTTTATCAAGTTTCCACATGAAAATCTTTGTGTCATGTGTTGTGGATATTGTTTCTCTTTATGTTTCATGCATTAAGTTAAACTGGTACTTCTATAGTTGTTAATATGTTTTACCGGCACTTAAGTTTGGTTTACTGGCATTAAGTTTAAGTTGGAATAATTTTCATTTGTTCTATAATTTATATAGAACTGGTTCACACCTGATTCACCCCCCCCCCTCTCAGTTGTCCTTCCTAGTTCCTAACAGGGTCCTTTTAGATTATGGATTGCTCTCCACACGACAAGCATACATGGGTGGATGGATGGTGGATGATTGAAAATGGATGACTAATGGATTGAAAGTAGAATTTCCTATAATGAGGATGCAATGAAGATGATTATAAGCTCAAATGGGCAACATATGATTGCACAAAGATGGGATATGAAAATCAAAGGGAGGAGACCCCAATTTATAACTTTGAGAGGAGAAGAATGGAGGGCTAGAATTAATTTGAGATGAAGGGACATGGTTGAAAGAAGGATGTGAAGTGGATTGAGAGGACAAGGTGTGGAGACTAAGAGATTTTCCATAAAGGCATTTCTTGTCTCCACACTCCACAATGTGCATGGGAAAGGGATCCCCAAGTACATTAGGAAGACAAAAAAGGAATTGAAAATTCCTTAGGGGAGGATAAGAGAATTAAAAATTCTCAAATAATGGATTACATGGAAGAATGGGGAGAGAAAAGGAGTTAAAAATTCCTTTGGAGGTGAGGGAGCATTGGAAAGTGGGAGAATTTGAAATCCTTGAAATGACCAAAGTTGGTGCATTTAAGGTTTGGAAAGTGAGAGGAGACAAGACATTTATGGCAAATGGTTGACTTCTCTCTAATCATGAAGATTAGGAATATGCAAATGATTAGCAAGGGAGATTAAGTGGACTAGTGAAGAATTAGAGTACAAGTGAGAAAGTTAGGAGGATGTGACAAGTGGAGAGAGAATGAGTGGAGGAATTAAAAATTAGAGAATAATGTTAATGAGGCTTCTAGAAGAATTAATTAAGCTAAGTAGGATTAGAAGAAGTGATTTGCAAGAATCACATAACTTGAGTTAATTAATTAAAATTAATTAACTTAAGGGGACTTAAAAGAATTGATTATTTGGATGACCTTTGAAGAATGGGGAATAATTAATTTATTTGATCAATGATTTATTGGACTATAGTAACAAAATTAATTAAATTTAATTAACTCTGAGAAGAATGTAAATAACATAATTAAATTTCAATAAATTAATTATGTAGAAAGGATAAACTAATTAAATATTTAATTTAATTAATTTTAGACGTCTACACCTTCCAATTAGCTTATTCTCATATTTTTTAATTTTCCCACAATTCCTTCAATAAACTGACATCAAAATTTAGATTTAAGAAAATGCACAATCCTTTTGAGATCAATACCTATAAATATCGATTCCAAGGATAATTACATGGAGAGAGTAGGCCAAAATTGAGCAACATCCAAGAAAGATTCCCTTGTAGAGGCAAAACACTTCCCTGTAGGTAGATCAGGGGTTTCCCCTTCGACGCTACAAGTATCCCAAACAATATGATCTCTGAGAGTCTATCCAGGAGATCCCACACTACTATTCAATCTAGGAATTGTATTTGACACAAGACATGGATATTATGAGAAAGAAAAAATCATCCCACCCTTCACAACCTCCACAACACTGGATAGGGAAACTGAAGTTGACCATGGGACACTAGAACAAACCACGTTGGACAATGCCCCACCAAAGATAGGTGGAACACTAGAAGAGGCATCCAACATAGTTTGAGAAGCCACTATACCACACAAAGATGAAGGAAGAGAGGAAACCCTATCCACAATAAGATACAATAGAGAGAGTATTGCACACAATAGAGCTTTCTCATCCATGGATTGAGAGCTCTTATAGAAATTATTCTACTCACACTTCAAAATATCCCCAAGAGATGCAACCTTCACACCCGTAGCTAAGGGGATAAAATGTAATGAATCTCTAAATGTGGCAACATTGCAAGTAGAAACCTCTACAATGCAAAGAGACAAAATATCCTCAAAATCCCTAAACATTAAAAGCTTTCATAGAGTCATTTCTCATATATTACTAAAAAAGTAGTTTACAAAATGATATATATTAATATTAAAAATTATATGTTATATTATTTAAAACTTTCATTCTATTTTTTTTCATTTTCAAAGCTTTATAAAAACTACAACATTCTATTTTATCAACTAGAGTTCCATTTGGTATTGAAATGTATTTGTTTTTTTGCTTGAAAACTTTCATAAATCTACATTTTCATTCATCTTTGTAGTGAAATCAAACTTTCATGAGAAAAATTATGGACATTTGAAGAAATTGAGTGACCAAGAGGCAATTAATCATGAAGAGGGGACATTGAGCAAGCTAAGCTATGTAGTGCTAGTTTACAAGAAAGTAGGTGATATGAGCAAAGAAGATTTATAATTTGTTAGAGTGAAATGTTTAAAATCTTTCAAAATACTTTTAATATGAAATTTAAGGTTTTGTTTCTAGTGTTTTTATTCCCAATGAATGTTGTTATTTGATATGACATCAATCTTGGTTTTTTTTTTGTGCAAGTTTGTAACATTTGTGGAGTATAAATATATATGTGGTTGTGACAAAAACATATTGGATGTTATAATTTGCATACATTGATAATCTAGATATGGAGTTATGTCCATTTAGATTTATTAGAAAATAATTTTAAATGGCAAAATGAGCATTATCCTTTTAGCTTTGAAGTTGTAGCCATTTTAGATTAATAAAAATATTATTATTATTTTAAGTTATCTTAATTTCAAATGAGTTCTTTTAGGAAGAAAATGATTGGGGTTGACACTTGAATTTTAGGTCCTGGAGACAACTGAGAGGGGGGGGGGGTGAATCAGTTGTCTAATAAATTCAAACCAAAAACTAATTAACCAACTTAATACTTAATACCGGTAAACCAGTTAAGTATGCCAGTAGACAGTGTTAACAGTAAATTGATATATCGGTAAGGATTAATGCATGAAACATAAACATAAAGTCATCCACAACACATGACACCAATATTTGTACGTGGAAACCTTGCAAGGGGAAAAACCATAGTGGGAAACCTTACCCACAATCAGATGATACTACTGTAGATAGTAAGTGTACATAAATGGGGTATGCACATGCAGAAAGGCCAACATCCTAGAGCTCACTACTCAATCACAAAATGGGAGTCACACTGACTACAGTTGGATGGTTAAATCCAATAAGAATATACTGCACAAAATAGCATCTTCATATGCTGGATTCAGTACTGGTGTAATACTGATATGCTTCTACAAAAACCTAAATTCACCTTCAAATGATGTCTTCATGTATATCCCTACTTGATCTCACATATACCTTCACTCAATTCTTTTTCGCATTCCACACTTGATCTTACAAATAAGATCTTACATTTATACCATACCCTAATACCAATTTTAGTAGGTTGGCTCTACAAGATATTACAATAAAAACATTTTACAAACAATATAATATCTGATGCAATAACCGATTGAACATGTCGGCTTAATGCATTTACAACAATAATAAATCATCTCCATAGCATGCCATGCTGATCTAGAAAAGATAAACCTGTCGGTGTAACCCTAGATAACCTGGACCTATTTGCCAGTAAAAGCAAATATGCAGATATGAATATATCAATGATTAATTCTTCAAAACAAAGTGTCCACGTGATGTCTTCAACATTACCAAGTGTCTTCCATATCATTACAGGTATCGGTGAACAATATATCATGTCGGTGAACCATATGCCAGTAACTGTTGCACAGTTTACTTGCTTGCCGGTGAATGTTGCTAGATCTCCAAAGTAAATGAGAAAACCATACCAAAATACCAACAATCTCCCCCTTTGGCATTGATGGAAACACAAGATGGAAAAACCATCAAAGTGCCAAAACAAAAATGCCAAATACAAAAACCAACAATCTCCATTTCTCCCCCTGGGAGTAACATGTGTTTATCCAAAGATTTATTTTCAATACCAATCTCTCCTTAAATGTGTTTTTCAAAAATCTCTCCCCAAAAAGATAATGTGTTTTTCCATAGATATTTCTCCCCCTTTGACATCAAATGCCAAAGTCACAAAAATTCAAGTTCATACAAAATACCAACCAATTCAATATACCAACTACTCACCCTGAGAAGTAGCTTCCTCATCAAATACCGGAATAAAAGATTTGTCTTTTTAATTTTGTCAGTTGATGACAATCATCAACCATCTAAGTCTCTACCAGTGGTGGTATGACTCCAAGCTGATCTCTGAGATACTCAAAAGTCTCCTTAGGCAAAGGTTTTGTGAAAATATCTGTAAGTTGTTCTTTAGTATTCACATAAAGCAGTTTTATCTCCTTTTCTTCAACTTTTTCCCTTAGAAAATTCAGTTTGATAGAAACATGTTTTGTTTTAGAATGTAATACCAGATTCTTAGATATATCAATTGCTACAGTGTTATCACAGTATAGTAATAGGTTCCTTGCATTTTACCTTTATGTCTTTCAACATTTGCTTAAGCCATAATACCTGTGTACAGTTAGTTGCTGCTGCAACATATTCTGATTCTGCTATTGATAAAGATGTACAACTCTATCTCTTACTCAACCAAGAAACTAATCTCTTTCCAAGAAAGAATGCTCCTCCAGTGGTGCTTTTTCTATCATCTACATCTCCTACCCAATTTGCATATGTGTATGCACATAGGTCAAAATTTTCATCTTTAGGATACCATAATCCAAGATTTGTTGTGCCTTGTAGGTACCGGAAAATCCTTTTTACTGCTGATTCATGATTTTCCTTAGGATTACTCTAAAATCTAGAAACAATACATACTGCATTCATAATATCAAGCCTGGTTTGTGTCAAATACAGTAAACCTCCTATCATAGATTTGTATCTAGTTGGATTAACAAGTGTAGATTCATCCCTTTGAGATAATTTGTCATTTGTAGTCATAGGTGTGCTTACCGGTTTAGAGTTCTCCATCCCAAATTTCTTTAGTAATTCTTTCAAGTACTTGGATTGACTTAAAAATATACCTTTATCAGTTTGAGAAATCTGCAAACCTAAAAAGAATTTTATTTCTCCAATCATAGACATTTCAAATTCTTCCTACATTTTAAGAGAAAATTCCTTACATAATCCATCTTCTCCTCCAAAGATTATATCATCAACAAATACTTCAATAATCAAGATGTCATCATTAGTTATTTTGTAATATAAATTGCTATCTGCATTTCCTTTAGTAAAGCCAATCTTCAAAAGATACTTATCCAATCTTGCATACCAAGCTCTTAGGGCTTGTTTCAATCCATACAGAGCTTTTCTTAACCTGCAAACCATATCATTGTCATCTGTCAAAGAAAATCCATCAGGTTGTTCAATATATACTTCTTCTTCAAGATCTCCATTCAAAAATTCACATTTAATATCCATTTGATAAACTTTGTAGTCCTTGTGAGCTGTAAAAGACAAGAATAATCTAACTGCCTCAATTCTGGCTACTAGTGCAAAGGTTTCATTATAATCAACTCCTTCTTTCTGAGAATATCCCTTACACACTAGTCTTGCTTTATTTCTAACAACCTTACCATCTTCATTAAGTTTGTTTCTAAATACCCATTTAGTTCCAATTACATTTTTATCTTTAGGCCAGGGAACTAATGTCCAAGTATTATTTTTCTCAATTTGTCCTAATTCTTCTTCCATAGATTTAATCCAAAATTTATCTTCACATGCCTCATTAATAAATGATGGTTCAATTTGAGAAATAAGACATACCTCTTCATTTTCCAATCTTCCTCTTGTCATAACTCCTTTAAATTTGTTTCCAATTATCTGATCTTCAGAATAATTCAATCTTACATATCGGGGTGTCTTAGTTTGTTGTTGTTCTTCAATTATTGTGGAATCTTCTAATGATACCGGGGTAACTGGATCTTCATTCTATATCGGTGGATTCAATATAGGTTCATTTGTCACAATTTCTATTGCCGATTCAGAGTCTATATATCTTGAAGTTTCTCTGAATTGTTCATCAATCTTTACATTTGTACTCTCAACAATTTTCTGCAATCTTTTATTAAAACATCTATATGCCTTGCTCTTAGATGAATAACCAAGAAATATTCCTTCATCACTTCTAGGATCAAATTTGCCAATATACTCATCTCTTCTAATATAACATTTACTTCCAAAAATTCTGAAATACTTAAGAGTAGGAGTATTACCAAACCATAGTTCATGAGGGGTCTTACCGGTTTCACCTTTGATGTGAACTTTGTTGAATGTATAGACAGCAGTGCTAACTGCCTCTCTCCAATACACATGGTAGATTTGCTTCTGATAACATACTTCTAGCTGCATCCAAGATAATTTTGTTTTTCCTTTCAACAACTCCATTCTGTTGTGGTGTCTGAGGTGCTGATAACTATCGTCTGATTCCATTCACTTCACAGAATGTATTAAAGTCCTTAGATGTGAATTCTCCTCCTTGATCTGATCTTAAGCATTTGATTTTCTTACCGGTTTCATTTTCAACCATTGCTTTGAATAGTTTGAAATTTCCAAGTGCTTCTGATTTCTCTCTGAGAAAAGTAACCCAACACATTCTAGAATAATCATCAATAATTAGCAAGAAATATCTATCACCTTGTAAGCTTCTAGTTCTAGCTGGACCACATAAATGAGTGTGAATTAAATCAAGAGCATTATTGGATTTTTCTGGAATACTTTTGAAACTAGCTATAACTTATTTCCAAATTGACATTCCTTACAAATTGTATTCTGAGGTTTCACAATTTTAGGTAGATATCTAATTGCCTTAGAAGTACTGATTTTTACCATGCAATCAAAGTTTACATGACATAATCTCTTATGCCATAACCAACTTTCATCTATATGTGCAATTAAGCATGCCTTTTCACTGTTATTCAAATGAAAGATATTGCCTCTAGTTTGATTACCGGTTGCAATTTCCAAACTAGTTCTATTCATGATTTAACATTTTCCATTTTTTAATTGTAGCTGAAATCCCTTCTCAACTAATTGACCAACACTTAAAAGATTATGCTTTAATCCTTCAACATAGTAGACATTGTTAGTGTTATGTTTACCATCAAGAGATATTGAACCCTTACCTTTGATTGAATAGGCTTTGTCATCTCCAAATATTACTAAACCTCCATTGTATTCTTGAAAGTTCAAGAATTTACCTTTGTCTCCAGTCATATGATGTGAGCATCCTGAGTCAATGATCCATTCATCCTTTGTTTCAACTTTAGCTGCTAGGGCTTGTTCTACCAGTTGAGCAGTAGGTGCTGGTTGATCTTCTGTTATAGCAACAAAAACTCATTCGTTGTCTACTGGATCCTCATCAGAATCATCAGTCACACCTTCATCAGCAATGTAACAAGATTTATCTTTGTTCTTTTTAAATCTGTACCTCTGATATTCAGGATTAGGCTTGTATGTTCTTCTAGCTTCTTCTCTTAGTCTAGCATGTCTATCAGGGCATTTTGAAGCCATATGGCCAATCTTATTGTAGTTAAAACATTTAAAGGGTGCTTTACCTTCATAATTACTTCCAATTGGACCTTTTGGCATTTTTCTTGCAAATAGTGCTTCAAGTTCTTCAAGCTCTTCATTCTCCTTTCTGGATTCTTCAAGTTCTCTTGCATAAAAGGCTCTCTAGTCTGATTTGTCAAATGATGGAGCAAATGATGTTGATGCTTTAAAGGCCAAATCAGTTTTTATAGTAGCAACAGGACCAAATTCCTCAATTTCAAAAGCTGAAAGTTTTCCAATCAATGTATCCCTAGTTACAGATGTATTAGGCATTATTCTCAACTCATTTATAGCAGTAACCTTCATTTTATATGCCGTTGGCAAACCTCTTAAGATTTTTGAAACAATTTCATCCTCACTCAGAGTTCCTCCACAACATTTAATACCCAAAACAATTTCATTTACTCTTTCCATAAAAGCAGAAATCCTTTCATCTTCTTCCATTTTCATATGTTCATACCTGACTCGAAAGCTTTCAAGTTTTGCAATTTTGACTGTGGAATCTCCTTCATTCAGTGTTTCCAAGTGATCACAAATAGCTTTAGCAGTAGACCTATCCGATAATCCCATGATTTGTTGATCTGATAATGCGCTCAACAATGCTTCTCTTGCTTTGCAATCATTTTCTTCATCTTTAGCTAAGGTAGTTGGAGCAGTCTGACCAGCTACATCAGCAGTATAACCATTCTTAGTAACTTCCCAGATGTCTTTACCAATGCAATTCAAATGTGTCTCCATTCTGATCTTCCATATCCCATAGTTGGTTCCATCAAGTTTAGGAATGTCCTTCCTGAAATAGTTAGTAGACATTGGATCTCCTCAAGTTGTTAAACTTCTGCAAAAGAGGACTAAGCTCTGATACCAATTGTTAGGTCCCAGAGACAACTGAGAGGGGGGGGTAAATCAATTGTCTAATAAATTCAAACCAAAAACTAATTAACCAACTTAATACTTAATACCGGTAAACCAGTTAAGTATGTCGGTAGATAGTGTTAATAGTAAATTGCTATACCAGTAAGGATTAATGCATGAAACATAAACATAAAGTCATCCAAAACACATGACACCAATATTTGTACATGGAAACCCTGTAAGGGGAAAAACCACGGTCGAAAACCTTACCCACAATCAAATGAAACTACTGTAGATAGTAAGTGTACATAAATGGGGTCTGTATGTGCAGAAAGGCCAACATCCTAGAGCTCACTTCTCAATCACAAAATGGGAGTCACACTAACTACAGTTGGATGGTTAAATCCAATAAGAATGTACTACACAAAATAGCATCTTCATATGCTAGATTTCGTATCGGTGTAATGCTGATATGCTTCTACAAAAACCTAACTTCACCTTCAAATGATGTCTTTGTGTATATCCCTGCTTGATCTCGCATATACCTTCACTCAATTCTTTTTCACATTCCACACTTGATCTTACAAATAAGATCTTACATTTATACCATACCCTAAGACCAATTTTAGTAGGTCGGCTCTACAAGATATTACAATAAAAACATTTTACAAACAATATAATATCCGATGCAATAACTGATTGAACATGTCGGCTTAATGCATTTACAACAATAATAAATCATCTCCATAGCATGCCATGCTGATCTGGAAAAGATAAACCTACTGGTGTAACCCTAGATAACCTGGACCTATTTGCCGGTAAAAGCAAATATGAAAATATGAATATACCAATGATTAATTCTTCAAAACAAAGTGTCCACACGATGTCTTCGACATTACCAAGTGTCTTCCATATCATTACAGGTACCGGTGAACAATATATCCTGTCGATGAACCATATGCCAGTAATTGTTGCACAGTTTACTTGCTTGCCGGTGAATGTTGCTAGATCTCCAAAGTAGGTGTTGACATCAATGACAAAACCATACCAAAATACCAACATTGAATGGGGTAGGGTAGTTGAGCATGCTTCAATAGTTGTGATTATATGTTAATTTGATGTTTCAAAGTTGAGCATCTATTTACAATAGGGTATTTGACCATGTTTCAATAGGTATGATTATGTGTTAATTTAATCTTTAATGGGCATGATTTCAAAGTTTTTAGTATTGATTATTAATACTCATAATTAATGAAATGTATTATTGTTTAGTGGTGAAATGAGGATCCACAAATATGAATCCACTTATTTCCACTAAACATGAAAGAGGAATAAAATTAATAGATTCAACCCAAAATAAAATGGAATCCTGATTAGACTTTATCCTCTCTTTTTGTTTGACTCAATGATTCTTAAGGGAATTGAAATTGAATTCTACATATGGGTAAATAATGAAAATTTGACATAAAACAACATGAACAACAAGTTATGGATGTAAAGTGTTTTTGCAATTTTTCGGTCATGCGAATTTCCACTTTCCCTGCTGTTAAAAGTGCTCTAACACATAGCGATGAGGAGGGAGAGTGGCAGGTGGTCCTAGGAAAGAGAGCCAAGAGGATATTGCAATCCCAGAGGGATCACGTTGTTGGTTCTAAAAATCTGGGTGACCCTCTTCTACATGGTACCAAATATGTGTGTTTCCCGTCATCTCTCCCCAACTCATATGGCATTGCAATAGCTCTATGAGGAATGCTCGAAATTGTAGAAAGATCTTGAATGAAAGGTGGCTAAGGCAAAAAAATATTAAATCTTTCAAGCCTCGGTCAAGCCCTCTTTGGCAGCTTAATAAAAATCTACAGAGAAACCGTAATAGCCCTAGGGTTTTTCCTAACCCTAGCAGATTACCCCGTCCTTCTCATCCCATTATAGAAAAAAAATCAGCGCCTCTGAAGGCAAGGGTTTCTGATCATGAATTTCATCAATATAAGTTGCCGATTAAAAAGAGTATTAGGATGCCCTCAGATCCATTTCTTGAATATTGTGATTATTTCCATAACAAGGGCATCATTGTCTCATGGAATGGGCAACCTCAAATTTTTAAAGAAATGAAAGGTTGGTGGAATGAACAATTTTCAAATTAGGTATGGATAACAAACCTAGATTCGAATTTTTGTTAGAGTAATCAGGTCTTTACTTGATTAATTAAACAACATTTGTTTAATTAATGAAGTTCCCCTTTATCTCTTTTACACTTAAGCTAACATTAGGTGCATAATAATTAATTCTTTTATTAATTATTATGTGCAAGCCTAGGTTTTTCCCTTTAGGTTTTCTTGACCTATTAGAGGTTGAATTCTTTCTTTTGTATCATTATTCTATTACACTTTTTTGTGAATACAGAGCTCTCATATTCTTGAGCATTTTCTTGTGTATTTGTTTTTCTCCATTGCTTCCTTGATTCTCCTTGTAACAGGTTTATTTAGCTTGTAGAGATCATTTCGGCTTCTGTGGTGTTGTATTTCTCAACTCTCACATGGTATCAGAGCTTCATGTCTACAGCTACCTCTTCTTGTTTTGAGTTATTTTTGCATTAGAGGCAGATCTGGGGTTTCAGAAGTTTTTTTTGTGCACCTAGGGATAGGACTTTTTTCTGAGCACTTTGGGCCTAAAAAGACCTCACCATCATGCTCAGAAGGTATAAAAACCCATATGGTCATATAAAGCTTCATCATTTTTGACACCTGAGCCTCTGGGGGTATTTTTTGTTTTGTATCAGGCTATACGACCATGGCACATAGTTCGAGAAAAAAATTTAAAAAAAATTTGCCTTTTTACAGCATGTAGGCCGAATTTTTTTTTTGTTTTTTTAAATCCTTTCAAAAAAAATTTGGCAAAAAGTTTTTTAAAAAAAACAAAAAATCAATTTTTGGGGTTTAACCCATAGTACGCAGGGTATTGTGGGCCCCCTAGCCTGCAGCAGGCCCCTCCTATCGGCCTCCACCTCGGTTGCCGCCACTGCGCCACCCATCCACCACCGCAGCCCAGCCTCCGCCCCTCTCCACCACCGGAGCGCCGCCCCCGGGCCACCTCCGCCCGGCCCTGGCACCAGACAGCCTCCCTCTTGCCTTTGTAGGGGGGGTTGGTTTTTTCCTCATATCTTTTGCATACAGAGTCTTTTTTTTGAAAATGAATAGTTGTCGAAAAGATGGTTCTGAGCCGGACCTCATGGTATTGGAATTTTTTTCCAATTTTTTTGTTTGACTATACTTTTTTTTCTAGTCAAAGTGAGGTCACTTTGCTGCACTTCTGGGGTCATAGAATGTGCAAATGGACTCCATTTTTCGAAAATGAATAGGTGTTGGAAATCTCTCAGCATGCTCTATTCAGATATGTGATCTTTTTTCTCAGATATTTCATCAGGTACATGAGATTTCAGTTTGAAGTTGTTTTTTTTTCTTATGCACTGCTTCATTCTTACCAATATGTACTAGGGTTTGGGTTTATCTCTTGTGGGGGTGTTTTTTTCTTGCTTTCTATCATTTATATCGTAAATCTAGAATACCAAAACTCTCAAAACCAGCAAACCCTTCTGCATCTTTTGTCTATTCTGAAAGATCACATATAATAAAAAACACAAGCAGGTGCAGGTGTAGAGTTTCATGGAAAATTCTTCAGTTGAGTTGTTGACATCACACAACTATCACACTTGGAAGCCTCGCATCATGAGGCTTCTTAGGGCACGAGGGTTGCGGTCTTCTTTGGATGAGGTTCAGCCTCTGTTGCAGTGTCCTTATGAGCTTCTTCAGCAGAGAAACACGATGGATGAGGCCATGGGTTTTCTCTCATTACATGTTTCTGATAGTCTTCTATTTCACCTTGATGCTTTGCTCACTCCTCGAGATATGTGGTTGAAGTTTGAGACTCTCTTCAGAAGAGTTAATGAGATCTAGGCATTACAGATTGAGGCAGAGTTGGTTTCCTTGTTACCTGATTCCTTTTCCACCATTGAGGATTTTTTGAACAAATTCAAGACTACCAGATTTGTTCTCCAAGGGTGTAGAAAGACCAAGACAGACCCAGAGTGCATTCACTTAATCCTTTCGAAGCTTCAAGGTCCTTTTTAATTCTTTGCCTCTACTTTCTACTCCATCATGGATGGCTTGGGTACTCAATTTACCATGCCTACCTTTGATATGTTTTGTGAGCGTTTGTCTCATGACCAGTCTCACCTTTCTCAGCTAGACATGCTCTCAGGGTCCAAGAACAAAGCCTTGGTTGCTCAGTCATCTAAGGAGAAGCAAAAGTAGAAACCGAAGCCAAAGAAGAATTCTACAGGGAGTGAGCATTCCTCCAAGCCACCTCCTAAGTTATATTCTAAGCCACCATTTAATCCAAAACAAGGGAAATATTTGCAGTCTGGTGAGTCTTCCTCCAAGACTAAGAAGAAATCAAGAGATACTTGCAATTTTTGTGGCAAGGAAGGACATCCAGTTTCCAAGTGTTAGAAATGATTAGAGGCCTTAGAGGAAGCCATGTAGTAGCATCACATCTCCTCACCTCATGAGTCTTCTCCTTCCATAGGGAAAGGTCATGCTCTCACTGCTCAAGCTTTGACCTATGGGTCCACTTGGATTTTAGATTTTGATGATTCTCACCATATGACTCACACTCAGCAGTTGGTTACTTCTCTTGCCTCTTGTGGTACTTCACAAATTGCAATGGGTGACTCTGTTCATCTTTTAGTCTTGGGTTCAGGTTTTGTCTCTTTGGATGGGGGTACTCTGCAGGATGTTTTGGTTGTCCCTGACATCTCGACGAACCTCCTATCCATTTATCCGATTTGCCATTCTGGCTCTAGTAAGACAATTTATTTCTCACCACATGATGTGGTTATTCGGGACCTCCATGACTCTGATTTGTTTGTGGCTACTAGGAGTGTTGATACTGCATCTCGTCTTTATAGATTTGATGGCTTTGATCCCTCTGCGGGTACAATTTCATCTCTTATAGCACATGCAGATTCAGTGAGTAAGCTTTGGCATGAGCACTTGGGCCATGTCAATTATAGATATCTTCAGCAGATGAGTACACATGCACTTGTTCTTGGGCTCCCACAAATTTCTTGCACGGATGGTGTTAGTCATTGTTGTGTGCTTAGCAAGCATCACAGGGATCCCTTTCCGAAGGGAAGAGCCCCTCGTGCATTGGCACCTTTGGAGTTGATTCACAATGACCTCATGTCATTCTCTACTCCTTTTTCTGGGGCCAAGTATGTACTCACATTTATTGATGTCTTCTCCAGACACACATGGGTGTACTTTCTTACGTAAAAGTCTGATGTCTTTGATTCATTTTGAATCTTCAAGACATTTGTAGAGAAGCAAACTAGTTGTTCCATTTGGCAGATACATATAGATAATGGGGGGGAGTATGTGAATCAGACTTTCAAAGATTTTTTGCACTGAGTATGGTTTACAGCATCAGTTTATTGTTCCCTACACCCCTCAGCAGAATGGTGTCACTGAGAGAAAGAACAGAACTTTATGAGAGATGGTGAATTGTATGATTTAGTCCAGGTCCATGGATTCATCTTTTTGGGCTGAGGCATTCAATTGTGCCATCTACATTTAGAATTAGATGCCTCACAAGGTGATTTGACATATGACTCCTGAGGAGGCTTGGTCTCATGACAAGCCTGATGTTTCTTTTTTCTGAGTATTTGGCAGTGAGGCATGGGCATTTATACCTGATGCTCAAAGGAGAGCAATGGACTGGAAGAGCCAACCCCTCATTTTTGTTGGCTACTATGAGGATGTTAAGGTGTACAAGTTGTTTGATCCTAATTCCAAAGAGGTCCTTTTTCAACGGGATGTTTAGTTTGATTAGCACCTTCCCACAGTGGATACCCTGTCTCCAGTGTCTACCCCTCTTCCTACTTCTCCCACTGCATCTCATTAGGATCCTTTGGAGAATGATTCTGATGATTTTTTTGATGATCCACCATCTCCACCTCTACCTACTCCACCTCAGATGCCCAAGTGGGCTCTCTTTACTGTTGAGGCAGCAGGATCTATGGTCGGTGATCCTTCAGATACTCGTCGCACCCGTTCTCATACTGTGGGTTCTAGTCTTTTGATCCATGCCATTTCAGATGATCCTCAGAAGTTTTTAGAGGCAACGGGACACCCTAAGTGGGATTGTTCTATGGAGGAGTATTCTTCTTTGATGAGGATTAATACTTGGGATCTTTGTCCTCTTCCAAAGAGAAGAAAGATGGTTCGGTGCCGATGGTTGTATCACACCAAGTATGTTGTTGATGGTTTGATTAATAAGTACAAGGCAATTCTTTTTGCAAAGGGTTTCTCATAGGTTGAGGGTATTGATTACTCTAAGACATTTACCCCTATCCCCAATATGAACTCTATTCACTTTGTACTATCCCTTGCAGCTTCTAGGGGATGGCCCACTTTTTAGATGGATTTGAAGAGTGCTTTCTTGCATGGAGACCTACAGGAGGAAATCTATATGGAGCATCCTCAGAGATTTTTGTAGGATAGTTCTTTGGTTTGCAGACTTTGGCGTTCATTGTATTGTCTCAAACAGGCCCCTCGAGCTTGGTATGAGAAGATGGACTCTTTCTTGCTCTCCACTGGTTTCACACGCTATCATTCCAATCACAAAGTGTACATTCATCATCTTGAGGGTGAGATCTTGATTCTTGTGCTATATGTTGATGATCTCCTCATTAAAGGTAGCTCATCCTCTATGATTTGGCATGTTCAATGAGCTTTGATGGACCAGTTTGAGATGACAAATCTTGGTCTTCTGCACTATTTTCTTGGTCTTCAGGTGATTCAGTCTTCTAATGGGATCTACATTTACTAGCAGAAGTATGCTCTTGACATGCTTCAGTGCTTTGGCATGCTTTATTGGAAGCCTTCTCCCACTCCTTTTCAGTCAGGGATTGTTTTGATTACTACTTGCCCCACTCCTTCAGTAGATTCTACACTATACAGGCAGTTGGTTGGCAATTTGTTGTACCTGACACACACTCATCCTGCCCTTTCCTTTTTAGTTGGCCTTGTCTCTTGATTCTCCCATGATCCTCATGAGAGTCATTGGCAAGCTGCCAAATGTATTTTGTGGTACATTTGGGGCTCTATTTCTCATGGCATTCACTACACATCAGGGGAACCTCACATTGTTGGCTACACTGACTCAAATTGGGTTGGTGATCTCAATGATCGAAAGTCTACTTTTGGCTTTATTTTTTGTCTTGGCTTTGGTCCTATCACATGGTCTTGCAAGAAGTAGACTGCTCATGCATTATCATCTATAGAGGCTAAGTACCGAGCTGCTATGCTCGCGAGTCAGGAGATCTTATGGCTTCGACAGTTGATGATTGAGTTTGTTTTTCATCCTGATAGTCCCACTATCATTTAGCGTGACAATAAGAGTGTTATTCACATTTCTTGCAACCCAGTGGAGCATCAACGAATGAAGCACATTGAGCTTCACATGCATTTCATCCGCCAGTTGATTCAGGATGGTTCTCTCATTTTGGAGTACATTCCCACTGCCGAGCAGGTTGCAGACATCTTCATGAAACCTTTTTCATCATCGTGCTATCTTCAGTTGTGCTCTATGCTTCGGGTGAAGGAATTTGTCCTTGGGGGTCTTTATGAGGCCTTCCTTCCTTCATATTTCTTTCAGCATGTTCTTTTATCTCTGTTTGGAGAGGAGTTTTTTCCCATTGGGTTTTCTCCTTTTTCTCTGTTTCATAGAGATTTCCTTGTATTTGGGTACCTGATCAGGCCTTGTTGCCAGAACCCATCTTTCCTGCTTTTAGTAGCTGGTCTAGGTTTTAGCTTCTCCCTAAGTCTATCTTGAGGGGGGTTGTTAGACTAATCAAGTATTTACTTGATTAATTAAATGACATTTGTTTAATTAATTAAGTTCCCATTTATCTCTTTTACACTTAAGCTAACATTAGGTGCATAATAATTAATTATTTTATTAATTATTATGTGCAAGCCTAGGGTTTTCCTTTTAGGGTTTATTGACCTATTAGAGGTTGAATTCTTTCTTTTGTATCATTATTATATCACACATTTTTGTGAATACAAAGCTCTCATATTCTTGAACATTTTCTTGTGTATTTTTTTTTCTCTGTTGCTTTCTTGCTTCTCCTTGTAACAGGTTTATTTAGCTTGCAGAGATCATTTGGGCTCCTGTGGTGTTGTATTTCTTAACTCTCACAATTTCTTCCTTATTACTTGTGCTAATAATTAAATTTAAAAACAAATTTTGAAACATGAAGTGAATCTGATTGAAGGATATGTATTTCAGTGTTTTGAATGGATGCCAAATTTTAACCCTAAAACTTTTTAACCTCAGAAAATTGCTAGATGGGTTAACATAGGTCCTCTGTCGGATGAATTTCATTGCCCTACAATCATGGAATTTATAGGCTCACATTTAGGTGAATTTGTAGGGTTCGAAGGTCTGCATAAAGATATGGCAAAAGATATTAATCTTCTCATTCAATTTGACACTCAAAACCCACTTCTGGGTCTAATTGAGATAGTTTCAGAAGCAGGTAAGTGGACTATTAATCCCTCCTTTTTCTGATGTGATTAGATCTTGTGTTGAGATTTTGGGATATTGTTTGGGATGGTCTTTTGTATCTTCATTTCAAATGGATCATGATTTGGTGATCCACAAGTTATCTTTCTTTGTGAGAGTTGTCGATTGGTTGTGTTTTTTAGTTTTCAAACGTTGACCTATGAAGATTTGAAAAGTGGTGTTGGCGTAGTTGTTCCTGATGTTTCTAATGTGCTTGATAGTGTTTTCTAGTCATGTCCTATTTGTTTTAGTGATTCTTATTGATCATTGTGTGCGTGCTTGATGTTTTGCATCAACCAGGGATAATTTTTATGTTATACGGTAATTTTGGTGGCCTCCAACATTTTCCTATGCAAATCCCTTGTGGACGAACAAGATTTTGACAATGGGCACTCTGTATCAACTACATATGTTTCAAATAAGAAAGAAATGTCAG
The DNA here is from genome assembly GCF_030272615.1 of Cryptomeria japonica. Lineage (NCBI taxonomy): Eukaryota > Viridiplantae > Streptophyta > Pinopsida > Cupressales > Cupressaceae > Cryptomeria > Cryptomeria japonica. The sequence continues at coordinate 522,230,128 of NC_081411.1, forward strand.
GTCAAAATCCTGTAGATGTTAAGTCACCCTCTAGGACTCTGCCAAACTTTGAAGAGGTGGTAGAAAATCAAAGCAAGTCTCTCTCAATAGCTAGGAACTCAAGGAGCTCGTAGGCCAAGAAAATTTCATCTGATAACACTAATAATGAACCCTCTCCTTTGATAGCTGAAGCAACCCCTATTTTAGATATAGTCACGGCTCAAAGAATCTCAGGTGATGGAGCTTGCAGTATTAGTAGAAGTCTAGACTCTAATAAGAATAGGGATAAGAGGATATAACACCTTAATAGTAAAAGAAAGTTAAAAAATTTGTTGATTGGTGCAGGGGAATTTAAAGCGGATGTGCAAAAGCAGTTGAATTTATTGGAACAACAGATAGAGATCATTAAGAATGTTGCTATTAACCAGGTAACAAATGGTCTGGATCATGTCTTAGGGATGGATTGTCCCTTTGACCAATTCACTGCCATAGATGAAGATGATGCAGTTCTGCTAGGGAATCAAACCCCCGGGAATGAGGGTTAATCCTTAGGTGAGAAGAAGATGGGGTTAGGGTTTTATTTAGGGAGGAAGATGAAACCAGATTGTGGCTCAATTCCAAAAAAGAAAGGCAGGAAATCTATAGTTGAGCTTAGAAATAAGGATGGGGAAGTTGTTAGGCAGGCGAAAATAATATCGATCATGAATGTAGGGAAGGGGAAGTTCTTCCCACTCAGCCATGAAGGTCCTAATGTGGAATATTAGGGGCCTAAACGCTCCTAACAAGAAACACATACTAAAGTGTTGCATCCTTGCCTCAAAAGAAGAACTAACCTTAATCCAAGAAACAAAACTCAATTTATCTGAGATTTGAGTCTTCAAAAAGAAACTAGGTCACTTAGAATGGGAAGCAATACCTGCAATAGGTGCCTCAGGGGGCTTGGGAATTATATGGGATCCTAGGTGGGTTGTAATCAATATGATAGCCAGTAACAAGTATTGGATGGTTATTTATGTCAATCATCTAAGTTGTAACTTAAAATTTGTTCTTTATAATATTTATGGTCCCATTTCGATACATGAGAAGGAAACGATGTGGAAATAAGTAGGATCGGTGTTAACTTCCCATCCAAAGTGGAACTATTTTTTAGGAGGGGACTTCAATTCTATCTCTAATCTATTTGATAAAACAAGCAGACTGATAGATTTTAGAGATTGGATTGATACTCACAACATGATAGATATAAAAACTGATAATGGCACCTTCACTTGGAATAACATAAGGCAAGGATTTAGTAATATTATGGAAAGGCTAGATTGGTTTCTATTTAGATGAGAGATCCTAGCCTTCAACTATCTTTCTAAGGCTTCCATTCTTCCCATTTTAGGTTTTGACCACTTTCCAGTCAAATTAATCATTGAGGAGGAGGTTAAACCTAAGAAGTTCCCTTTCAAACTTGAGAAAATGTGGATAAAAAATGAATCTTTCTTAGAAAATATTGAAAAATGGTGGAACGAAGTAGAATTTTTGGGGTCAAAATTATATCATTTTGTCACTAAAATTAAACATATTAAGAGTAAACTTATCCAGTGGAACAAGGATGGTTTGGAGATATCTTTGCTTCTAAGAGGGATATAGAAGCTGCCTTAGCCCAGCTTAACAAAAAAGTTATCAGGGAAGGTATGGATCAAAATAGCTTCCTATTAGAAAAAGAGCTCCTCTGTAAACATGAAGAAATTCTGACAAAGGAGGAATGTTTTTGGAGGCAGAAATCTAGGGTGACTTGGATCTCAAAAGGAGACCATAATACCAATTTTTTCCATGCTACAGCAAAAACTAGAAGTAGAATCAATAAATTCACCCATATTAGAAGCAAGGAAGGGGTAATTCTAGACGATCCTGAAAGTATAACATCAAAAGTGGTCTTTATTCCACAACTCACTAAGCAAAGAAATTATCTCTGATTTGGCAGCTCAATACAATTTGATTAATAACATCCCCAAAATTATTGACGATAGTCAAAATTTACTCCTAAATTGAAACTTTACCAAAAAAGGAGATAGAAGAGGCTCTATTCTAGCTTCATCCGGATAAGACCCTAGGACCAAATGGATTTCTGACATGTTTCTTCCAGAAATGTTGGCATATTTTAGGTGATGATTTGGTAGACACCTTGGAAGGAGAAATACAGTCGGGTAGATTTCTTAAAGAAAAAAATTACACTTTCTTATCCCTCATCCCTAAAAAAGAGAATGTGGATAGTATGAACGATCTTAGACCTATTTCACAATGTAATACTATCTACAATATTTTCTCAAAAGCCCTAGCTAATCAACTTAAACCTTTGCTTTCAAGCATCATTTTGGAAGAACAATCAGGATTTGTTCCTAGTAGGTCCATCTTTGATGGAGTCATTATAGCATAGGAGGCAATACACTCTGTTCAGCACAATCATCAAGCTAGTATGTTTATTAAACTAGATATAAGGAAGGCATATGATATGGTTAATTGGAGATTCCTTTGCAAATGTTTAGAATAATTTGGTTTTAGCAGAGCTTGGATTAACTTAATCTTTGAATGCTTTTCAAGTCCCAAAATCTTAGTCCTAGTCAATGGAATTCTAGAGGGCTTCTTTGAAATGTCACGGGGTTTGAGACAAGGTGACCCATTATCACCCTTTCTTTTCATCATAATGGTAGAAGCCTTAGGTAGGACCATTCAAAAATCTCAGGATTTGAGCAATATTTCCAAAATTAAAATTTCTAGCAATATTCCCCCTATCACACATCAACAATTTGCTGACGACACCTTATTGTTTGGGGAAAGCAGTCTGGAAGAAGCTATAAATTTTAAACTTATCCTAGACTGGTTCTCCAGAGCTTTAGGACAAGTGGTCAATAAGGAAAAATCAAACTTTTTCTTTTTCAACATGGAAGAGAAGCTAAGTAACACTATTGCTAGCATTCTAGGCTTTCAATTAGGAACTCTTCCCTATAAATAATTAGGTCTTCCATTAGATAAAGGGAAAAGGCCATCCAATATTTGGGGGCATATTCTAACCAAGCTTGATCAAAAACTCCAAAATTGGAAGGGCAAATGGATGTCAGGAGCTGGTAGAGTAATTATGCTTCACTCTGTACTCTATGCCCTTCCCCAATACCAGATGACCTATTTTCCATTGTCGAAAGGAGTGAAAAGGAAATTGTACCAAAAGCTCAGAACTTTTTTTTGGCAAGGACAAGTAGACAAGAAGAAATTTGCACTTATAGCCTAGGAGAAGCTATGCAGACCGAAAGACAGAGGTGGACTAAGACTTAGAGACCAGGAGTTACAAAATAAGGCTCTAGGGGCCAAGTTAGTATGGAAATTTTATCAAGAACCACATAAAATATGGGTGACTGTCCTGGATAGTAAATATTTAAACCCTCAACACCCCACTACTATCTTTAGAATTCTTAACCCTCCCCAAGGCTCAAGAATCTGAAATTTCTTAATCAATTGCAGGGAGGTACCCATTCATGAACTCTCTTGGAATATAGGAATTGGGGAAAAAGCATTATTCTGGGAAGACTCATGGGGTGGGTATCCACCAATCCATACTATCCTTAATGATCAAAACTTAAAAAATAGCATGGAAGAAATAATTGGCAAAATTGTGGTTTATTATATCATTAGTCATCTAGTAGAACCGGCTCTAGGATGGAGATGGAAATCATCTGTGGATTTGGATTTATCTATTGAGGATGGTAAAAATATTGCAGATGTCCTTGCACAAAGGAAAATTATGATAACTAATAAAGATGATTGTCTTAAATGGTCTACTTCTTCTAATGGAGACTACAAGGTCAAGGATGGATATAACTCCCTTTGCAATAAACTCTTTCCTTCCAAAATAGAGCTACCTATATCGTTATGTTGGGACAATCTATGTCATGCCCAAAATTTAGGGCAAAAACGGAATGATTTTTTTATTTTATTTTTTTTAATAACAACTAAATGACGTTAAGTTCGCTAACACGAAACACACTACGCAGTTTTGGTTTAACTATGTTTAAAATAATCTTTTCCTACTATTTAAATAACAGAAAATAAATTAAGATTAACTACGGATTAGAATAGACTAGCTTATTGTCGCTCAATCTATTTAATTTAAATTTAAATATCTACTTCATAATATTTAGTTCATAACCATTCAAGCTCTTCAAATTAAAATCAATATTAACTTTATTAATATTCATTTCACGAATGCCTAAACCTATTTAAGTTAAAAATAAATATTAATTTCATTAATAATCTGTTCATGAACTTCTCAATAAATTTAAATTTAAAATAAATATTGTACTCACTAATATTTAAACAAGTCAACTTATTTAATTTTAAAGTCTAATATTAATTCCTTATAATTGGATTCATGGCATTTCAATTCTCTTTGAAAATTAAAATTAAATAATTCCACCATACCTATATATAAATATAAATAATATTAAATAAATATAATATTATTATATTTTTTTTAAAAAACACAAATGGGTTTACCCATGCCAACCCTAACCCTTATTTTAATCTATAAATTTAACCCCCCTTTTTTTTTATTATTATTACTCATTCTTTTCTTATTTACCCTAGCCCTAACCGGGTTAGGGTTTCATCTTATTTTATTCTTTTATGTAGCAGGGTTTCTATGCAGGTTGATGGCACTTTTAACAGTGGGCGGCCGAAATGGTGGAGGCAGCCGAACTATGGGAGAGGCGGTCGAAAGGGGAAGTGGCACCGCCAGTGGGACGACCCACTGTGAGGGTCGCGGCCCACACAGCAGCCTTGGCCGCTGTGTGTGTCGTAGCCCGCACAGTGGTTGCGGCCACTAGTGCGGACGCGGCCCACATAGGGAGCCGCAGGCCCTGTGCGTTCCGCGGCCCGCACAGAGGCTGCGACCTCTATGTTGGTCGCGGCCCGCACAGGGACTGCGTGCCCTATGCGGCCCTTCCCAAATAAGTTTCATTCTTTTTTATTATTATTTTTTTTTTATATATTATATATATATATATTTATATATATATATTTATATATTTATATATATATATATATTTATATATATATATATATATATATATATATATATTTATATATATATATATATATATATATTTATATATATATATATATATATATATATTTATATATATATTATATTTTCATATATGTTTACATGCATTTTTTTTTTTTTAAAGAAAGGAAATCCATTAAGTTTAATAAATCTATATATATATATATATATATATATATATTTGTATATATATATTTAGGTTTATATCTACATTTATTTCGCAGGTAAATTTTATGATATGTTTTATATATATGTATATATAAATATATACATGAAATCTATATGTATATAATTATATATATTTATATATAACTTATATTATTATTTATTTTCTTAAAATAAAACCAAATTCATGGAAGATTCTGATTTTCAATTGTAGGAGAAGTAAAGTAATAAATCTGTTTAATGTAGATATCAATTTCTGAAACTAAATATTGCCAGTATTTAAAATAAATGTCTGACTTTCTGAAGTAAATGGAGGAATATTTTCCAGAACTATATTGTACTTTATTGCTTTTACAGGAAACAGAAATATAAAATTTATTTTGAATCTACAGTATGCATGCAAATCTAATTTATGCCTTTCCTATTTAACATTATTTTAAATGCCTAAGAATGGAATAAACTTCCTGCTAAACTATTTATCTTAACACATCGGATATACTTTTTTCTGAACTTAGGGAATACTGATTTAGGAATGCATAATTCTTTTCTGCAATAAATACATTTACTGATTCTGCAATTACTACAGCAACTAAATAGACGTTTTTATTAAAATCTAACAACAACTACAACTCATATTTTATGCAATTAAAATGAAGACAAATTCACAGATAAAAAGAAAAACACCGAATTAAATAAAACTGATTTTCATATTTCAATGATTATTGCATGCAATTCAAAAGTATTTCTCTTTCAAATAGAAAATATGAATATATCTATCTTTTTACAATCCTAAAGATATTCTGCAAAATTTACAAAATGTTTCTTAAATTAAATACAATAACTAATCTCATGTCTTTATTTCAAATTTACAATTAGCCTCTCATTCCAATGAATGAGGGTATATTTCTCCTTTTAAAAACTAATAAATACAACTGCAATTAAATTTCTGCAACAATAATCTTCTGCAACATCTCACTTGACCTATTCTTTTCTCCCGACAATCCTGCATAATAAATCACAAATATGACCATGGAGTGATCACCTCCCAGCCTAGGCTAACTGGTAGCCACCCCCGAGCTCGGAGAACCAAGCCCTAGACGGGATACAAACATGTAAACACATAGAAGACAGAATGCACACAGATTTCAAACACACACCCATCCCGGCTACACTGCACCACACTTTGGTGATGACCTTTTTAAGGGTGGTAGTGGACCAATACCCTGAGGAGAACTGCAAGTATGGAAAACATGTAGCCACCTCATGGCACAACAAATACATCAAGAATTTCAACCCCTTATTCCTTATGCCCCCCCAAGGCATTCTAGCCTTATATCCCTCCTTATGACCCCCATTGCACAAACAGGCCATGCAACAAGGGTCACACAAAAATCGCTTGTGATCGCTCTCAAAACAAGAGTCTCTCACTCAAGGGTTGTCACTGCTACCACCCACAAGATCCTCCTCTCTCCCAAGAGTAAGAGGTCTTGAAAAACTCCCAAAAACACATACAAAACATAATACAAAATACCAAATGAAATTCCCAAAAAAGACATACAAGAAAATAGATTTCTTACACCAACATACCTTCAAAACACATGCAAAAGAAGTCATTTAAAGAAGAATGTAACCAACCTTAATCTGCCCAAAGGTAGGATAGTATGGTTGAGGAAGAGCTGCCCAAATCCACGTATCTTCTCCTTCTAGCCTTAGCCAAATTTTTACTATTCCAATCTATTCTATTCTTTTCAAAATTTCTCTTGTCTCCAAAAATGGAGAGTGGGTCATTACCCTCAATTTTTGCAATTCTTGCTTAAGAAGCTCATTCTTTCAATTCTCACAAGTTTCTAAAAACTAAAGAGGAAGGTAAGACAGAATGGGAAAGAGAACTCTCATTCGAAAGGGAAAGTTTACAACTAGGTTCAAACTTCTAATTTCAATTTTCGCACAACTCAGAAAAGTCAAATTTTAGAGTGTCTAAAAGGTCACTTAGGAGTAGAAACTTGCCTAAAATTACCCCTAAACCTTAGGTATACCTTATGGGCTTTAGGAAACCCTATTAAACTACCCCTAGGTGTTCATTTAACCCATTTTAAACCCCTCTGAAGTTTATTTTCGGGTCAAACCTATGTTGACCACCCCAAAGATTCTTTACCCAAGGTATTTATGACATCACGTTACATTAATTGAAAAAGCTATAGTTGAACACTTTCCCACCAAGAGACAAAAATAAAATTTAAACTTAAATCCACACATGTGTCAAGTGACACAAATAAAACACTTTTACAATTTAAAACATGAAATCGTCTCTTGTGGATTTTACACAAGTAAATTAAATACACTTAACACACATGCAGCATATACTATTACGAATAAAATACAACACAAATGGGGTGTTGTCTCTCCAAATAGACAACCCCTGGCTTACGAACATACATAAGTCTAGGTTTGGTTCTCCATAAATTTCCATGGTCACATGGATAACTTCCTGCGCATCTCAATTTACACATTAGTACTTTCAAATATCCACATATAATATCATTCAAAGGAATAACCATACACATCATCACGTGCATACAATTTACATTTGAACAAATTAAATACATCTTTTATCCAAGCAATTTTCACATAAGCAATTCATCCCAATTCTCATAAACTTAAACATACATCATAATTCTATTATCATCATAAAGTCCTGCAAAATCAATAACGACATTTATCACCGCAATTTCATCTTATTCAAAAATCATGTAGTGTTCTATCTCATATAGCATATAAATAAATCATCAATATATAGCAATGTTATGCAAATCCTGAAATCATATAAGTTCTAAATTCCAAAATGCATCAAAATAAAGTATCCATAATTGTCTCAATATAAAAAAATCACTGAAATGTCAGACTGGGTCAAGGTGAGGCCTCACAATCTATGTCTCTTGAAGGCAGGCCTTTTCTTATGGACATCTATGCAAAAAAGGATTTTGACCTCATATTGGTTTATGAAGTTGGGCTATGTCGGTCCTAGTAGATGCCCCCTTTGCCTTAGTAATGAAGAAATTATAGAGCATCTACTTCTTAGATGCAATTATGCTAATAGATGTTGGATGCATTTAATTTATAGATTAAATTGGGCGACAGACCTTCCGAATCATCTGTTAGAACTCCTTTTAGGTTGGCCAATGCATTTGAAGTCTGGTCTCTATGGACTATTATGGATTATTTCTCTTTCGATCCTCTTCTGGGAAATATGTAAGGAAAGGAATACAAGGATTTTCAAAGATAAGGCTATGTCCCCTGATTGACTCTAGAACAAAATTGAAGCCTCTATCATAGAAGTAGCTAATGGCAGATTAAACAATGGTAATAACAATAACCTATCTTATACTACTAGGGATGAACAAGTTAGGAAAAATTGGTCTGAACTCATTATTCCCCCCTTCTATGGCCTCAGGGGTATCAAATCAGCATCTCTAAGGAAAGAATGCAAATGGTCCCATCCAAGAAAAGGTTGGTTCAAACTCAATTTTGATGGTGCTTCTAGAGGCAACCCTAGTGTTGCAGGAATTGGGGGGGTGGTTCATTTATGGGACAACTCAACTGTAGCAACATTTTCAAAACCTATAGGTTTGGCCACAAATAATGAGGTAGAACTAGAATCACTCATCATAGGTCTCCTCTTCTGTAAATACTTAGGCATCAAAAGATTGGAGATAGAAGGAGACTCGGCTATAACCATTAATGCAATTAGGATATGTAAGACTCCAAACTAGAAATTAAACAATTTGGTGTCTAGAGCCACAGAACTGCTAAAAAAATTTAAGCACACTACAATCAACCACATCTACAGGGAAGGTAATATGGTAGCAGACTCCTTAGCTAACCAAAGAGCTGATTGTTATAAGGCTATCTCAAGATCCATCGGGACTTTCAAAGAGGATTAAACCTATTATTATATCGACAAGGCTTAGATTGCCTAAATGCATTTAGACTTTCCTAATCTCAAGGCTGAAGGCTCAGTCCTAGTTGGGATTATTTTCTCGTGGCTAGTGTAGTTAATCCATGAGCTTAATTTCTAGTGATTACACATGATCCTTGATATGTGTGCATATTATTATTAGAATAATAATGATTACATAGAGTTATGTTGGAAGAAAGTGTAGCCATCGATATTAAATAACTCGATCTCGGAGAATGATCTTCATCATAAACCAAGCATCCTCGCCTTAAATTCTTATTTTCTAACACTTTGGAACGATTTCCTCACAAGTTTTAAAGCAAAGAGGAGCTGTTAATTATGGCTATTTTGGTTTGCACGCTTGCTAAGGTGGCGATTTCCTCTTACATAGAATTTATTTATTTAGAAGCAAGCGGTTTAATCTATGGTAAGTTAAAACTGAATTGAATCTTTGAGTCTAAGTAAGTTAGAAGCATGGACACACTACTGCAATTGTTGGGTCTAAAGAGACAGATGGCCTTTACAAGAGAAATCAAAGAGGATAGGTTAAGAGGCATCCTAGCCTTCCCTCATGACTTAGTTATTAGAGCGGTCAGGAAAATGTTAGGGGACGATTATATCAATAATGGAAACAGAATTAGGGCAAACTCAGACATAGTTGTCATGTTCTTAGTTGTGGCTATGCTCTATGAGAAAGACAGGGAGGTGGTTAAACGGATATATGTATATGCATATATATGTATATGTATAAATGGATATATGTATATATGTGTTCATAAATGGACCAGCTCGTCTTATTTGGCCTTTTATGTGGCCCATGTTCTTTATGCCATTCACAGGCGGAGTTATGAATATACATATATATATACATAGATATGTATATACATATATAGATTCGAGTATATATATATATATATATATATACATATATATACATACATACATACATATATATATATATGTGTATGTATGTATATATATACACATTTATTAATTTATGTTTACATCAGTGTGCTTATGCAGATTCAATCTTAATCATGTGGTAAATTTAATTTCATAAGCACTTATAGTTTCAAGTTCTTTTTTTCTTCAACGCTCTATGAGAAGTTACTTTTTGCAACAGAATTTACTTGGTTTTTAAGAGCTCTCTTCTCGGTCTTCAACTATCATGGCCCTAGACTGGTATTAGCATTTTGAAATCTTATTTACCATTGATGCTTCACATTCTATATGCAAGCATAATTTTAGTGGTGAAATTATCTTATATCTTCTCTTACCGCTGCATCAAATATTCTTTATTTGTTGTTGATTAGGTTCGACTAGGGTGGCTTGATTTTGTATGTAAATTATTTATAGGGTAGATTTGCGTCTCTCCTTCGCCTTGACTAGCTATGGATAGTTCTTTAGGCATACAAATAATTTTATAGATAAGAGTGTGAAAGTTACTAGTTTTTTTTCCTTATCAATGCAAGGCTAACAGTCTACAGGAGGAAGGTTGTGGTTTGTTTTCGTAAATTGGTTTTGCGGGATTTTGGGCTCTCATTGGAATTAATTGATTCTGGTTTTACTCAGGGCTCTTTCATCCATTCTACTAGCTCCCACACATATCAAGACAAGGGAGAGCATGATTTCTCAGGAATTTCAGAAATTGTACTATTATATTTCATACATGGTTAAATCCACAATATGAGTGGATCGATTGTAACATTTTGATGTAAATTACCCGCTTAAGGTTGTATTTCCAGGATAGTATCCTTGGGCAAGACCAGAGGTTTTCATAGTTCGGTTCTTTCCTACCGGTGCCCACATCAAACTGAACATATAATGTAATATCTTTTATTAATAAATATATTATATGGCTATGGCCCATTATATATCAAAAAAAAACAAGCTATGGATGTGGTATGGAGACATAGAGCTTGATCCGAGTAGAAAATATAGAGAAAGTTGTGTCAAAAAAACTGGCTTGAAAATATGAGACCAGGATGCTTGGGGCAACCCAATCCTATGGTTTTCAAATGCAAATGAACATGAAACTTACGAAATTAAAATCTCACTTGGAATCTATTCCTAGAAGTTCCTCAAAAATTCATTAGACTAAGATGCCTAGGGCGACCCAATCATATGCTTTTTGCCTCTACAAAAATTAGATCTAATCCTCGTCGTCTCATCTGACTGAATCTCCTTCTCTAGCTTGTGAACTATTGCCTACACACAAAAAGAAGGGAAGATGTGTTGATAGGGTTTTGCCTAAGTCAAATCCTGGGTTTGAAATTAACCTTTGAATTGAAATTGTAAATAGAAATACTGAAGTAAATTCTTAATGATATACCTCAAATCTGTTGCAATTGATGAAGGTTGATGATGCAATGTTCTTTCAATGCAATCACAAGTGTTGATGCAACTACATGATGAAACATGAATGACTCAAACACAAACACATTCTTGCATGAAGATTGATGTAATTTGTTGCTCCATGGTGCTTGAAAATGTTGGAAAGATATGATGGGATGAAATGTTGCCTTAAATGCTTGAAAATGCTTGATGTGGATGTAAATGCAAGATGTCGAATAAATATGAAATAATGAAAGTGAATCAAGAGTATGCTATTATATAGGGTTCCCAAGGTAATCTATTGATTAGGTTAACTTCTAGCAGTCATATTGAGACATCGAGATCCGAAATCACCAAGAAGGGGAAGTGCACTGATATATCAAAAATAGTTCTTGTTTAAAGAGGACCAAGACACCCTGTGTGCCCCTATCCTAGACTAGGACACCCTAGGTGCCCTTGTTCACCATAAATAGGACAAATATGTGGGAAAGGAGAGTGCATAGCCCAAGGCATAGGTTCAGTTCTTCGTTCAAAAAGATGGCATCAGTTTTGATGTGAAAAGGTTGTAAATGGACCTAGGAGAGAGCTAAGACGTGATATACTAAAGCAAGGGCACAAAAAATTGTGTAAATTGTGTAAGGTTACAATATACGACAATGCAATTCTATAGATTTAAAAAATAATAAAACATGTGATGTGAATTGACATGCCAATAAAATATGATTTTATCATAATAATCTATGAATGTAGTTTTCCATTTTGAACCTTATCTTTCCTATTCATGACTCCTATTCGTGATTTACACTAACAATGATGAAACTAAAATGAAATGAAAAAATCAGACATCCATTTGATATGATAATATTGCAAACAGAAAAACTCACTCTTTAGTCCTTATCTTTTTAAATTTAAAAAATATTATTTATCTATGATAATAGCTAGATTTGGCATTAGTGTTGGGATTAGGATTCAATTAGGTTTAGGGTTGAGATTTAATTACAGTTAAGGTTAGAGTTTAACTATGATTTGACTAGGGCTAGGTTTTAGTTATGGTTACATTGTTTTAAGAATTCAATTATGGTTAGGCTTAGGATTAGGATTCATTTAAGACTAGGATTAGGTTAGGTTTTAGATATGGTTACTGTAGACACCTATTTCTTTCCACTTAATTAAAATATATATATAATTGTTTAATTATCATTCATCCAACTATAAATAAATTTATATTTAATTAATCCTTTCTCCTTTTCCAACTATTAATTAAATTAATATTTAATTAATTCATCCTAACCCTCTTCTCTTATTAATTAAATAAATTATTCAATTTATTTTATTTTATTCACTTAATCATATTCTAACAATTAATTAAATAAATAGAGCATATTTGTTTAATTAATCTCATCTCTCACATTTAAATAAATTAACATTTATTTAAATCTCATCTCTCATATTTAAATAAATAAATATTTATTTAAATTTCTAAATCCCTCACCCACTTGCATCTTCTAGAAAATGCAAGTTGCAAGTTAACCCTCTTCCTAATCATTTTTAAAACCCCTATCATTAGCCTAATCACCCTTTAATGGTTTGCACATTTTTTAAACCAAGGTTAACCCAAAACCCATCAACTCAAACCTTAAATGGTTTCCTTTAAAGTCTTTTATCCTTTAATGGTTTCATTTTGGAGTCTTCTTAAGCCTTTAATGGATTCCTTTAAAGTCTTTAAGACTTTAATGGTTTCATTCTAGAGTCTTCAAGCCTTTAATGGCTTCCTTTAAAGTCTTCAAGCTTTTAATGGTTTCCTTCTAGAGTCTTATTAAGCCTTTAATGGCTTCCTTTAAAGTCTTCAAGCTTTTAATGGTTTCCTTCTAGAGTCTTATTAAGCCTTTAATGGCTTCCTTTAAAGTCTTCAAGATTTTAATGGTTTCCTTCTAGAGTCTTTAAGCCTTTAATAGCTTCCATTAAAGTCTTTAAGCCTTTTATGGTTTCCTTTTAAAGTCTTTAAGCCTTTAATTGTTTCCATCTAGAGTCATCTTAAGCTTTTAATGGCTTCCATCAAGTCTTCAAGCATTTAATGCTTTGTCACCCTTTCCTCTCAAGCCTTCCCTTTTTGACACTTGTCAACATGTTATTGGCTTGATGGAGAGCACATGGATTGAGGATCAACACTTCCTCAAACAATCCTAACCCTTCCTCAATCAAATCAATCTCAACCCTTCATTTTCCCATTTTCCCTATAAATAGAGCTTATTCCTTCATTTTTGAGGGTTACACACATGAGTTATCCATGCATTGTTACTTTGCTTAGAATTTTGAAGGCTTTGTAGGAATGATTTGTATTATGTTTTAGCTCTTTTCACTAGTTAAATTTCTATTTAACATTAATACTCCATTCACATCTTCAAGCATTCAACACTTCACATAATCAACCATCTCCCATAATCCATTTGACATCCATTGTGCTAGTGCTCAAGTTGATGGCATACTTCACATAGCAGTAAGATCTTCAAGAGGATAAGGACAAGGAAGAGCCATGGCATAGGGAGCATCATGGGGAAGTTATTTTATTTTATTTTTTTCCTAACTAGCTTCTTGTGTTAATCTTCCTTGGTAATGCTTTAGATGGATTTGTCTTCATGTTTTTCTTATGGTCAAAAGCTTGTTACTAACATGATTTCCTATTGGTTTATGCTAACCTCCATTTTCACAACATTTTAGTTACAATTAACATTACCATTCAACTAGGGTAGATAATAAATATTTCTAGGATTATGGTTACATTTTAACAATATATCTCTTGGCGTATTTTACATAGATTTTTTAAACTATAGGTATGCTACTTTATTTTGTTTTTATTTTTTCAAGATTTTTTAAACTATAGGCATGCTACTTTATTTTATTTTTTATTTTTCCATATGTACAAAAATTATTAATTTTTATACTTAATTCTACAAAAATAGATCAATAGAAACCAATTAAAATGATATTCTTTGCTAAATTATTTTATACAAAAAAAAAAATCATTTTTTCAATATTATACCTCGTGACATGAAAATTTGTTCTTTTTTCAAATTATTATTTACCTAGTTTACTTGGAGATGAATTTACTTTAAAAAGTGTTTTAACAACTTTTACTACTCCCATTTAGAAAAGTAATTCACAATGACAATGTGTTTACAAAAGGACTAAACCTAATTTTCTATTATTAATTAATAATATTTAGAAGTTATAAAGTTTTTCTTTTCACAAACAAATAGAAATAGAAATAAAATCAAATAGAAACAAGGTTTGCGTAGCAACTTGGTTCTTGCCTATTGCTAGCAAGGTCATAAAAGAGAAAAGGAAAGAAATTGAATATTAAATTTGGGTTGTGAAAGAATAGTCAAATAATCATAAATTGAACTTCAAGCTGTAAATTTATGAGCAGAAGAGAAACAGACAAGAAATGAACATAAATTGAACATCTAGCTTTAAATTTATAAGCAATCATAAATTGAACTTCAAGTTGTAAATTTATAAACTGATGGGAAATAAATGTAAATTGAACATTAAGCCATTTATTTCAACTTAAATTCTCAAGTTTGACTCTTGAAATTTTGAAGATAAAAGTTCCATTGTTCAATTAGGCTTTAAATTTCGCAATTTCAATGATTAAAGCTCATCCACTATTCACTATGGTGTAGCTTATACTTTATCATCATCCATTGTCGGAACAATAAGCAGTAAAAAATATAGCTACAACTGCAATGCAACCTAACATTCAAATTTCACTAACAATGTTTGAATGTTTATAACAGACGAGCACTACTCCAAACATACTAGAATGCATACTATCATGTTGTTCAAATATTTTAATATTGGTGAATAGATACCTACCAAAGGAAAATGGTATCCATTGGATGAGTTAAAAAAAAGTCTTCTCTCATCTTCAGCAAGAAACAATATAGACCATTACCGATAAATAAGGGAGGAATGATTGATTTTTTTTAACAAATTCATGTTTCTTCACTTGAGGGTAGTTGTAATCAAATGGGCAACTACCCTTTTCTCCTTCCTTGATGTATTTTATTTAAAAACTTATGTCTATAATAAAAGATCTTTTTAGAGTCGGTGCCATTACATTCTGATTCATTGCAATGTTTTTGAATTATCTCTTGTTTGCTAGGGATTCGGTCAGGGATCCCTCTGCTCCTTATGCTTCCTCCAATGGAGATGTAGACTATTCAACACGTGTTTCAACTACTTATATAAATAATTTATCTTTCTCTACGGGCAATGGTGGCGGCTTTGGAGACACTACAAATTTTGCCACTCTCTTTAAGCAGTGTAATCATGGTGGTTTGCCCCTGGCTCATAGGGGAAACCATTTGAAACAAGTAAATGGGTAAAGAAAGGATTTTAGTTTCCCAGGTAGTCGTGATAGAGGGGAGGGGATTTCAAAGAAACATTGTTGCCCTTTTCTCGGGAAGTTTCATCCTTTGACAAAAAAATGGTCGGTTTTAATGTTGAAATGTTTGACGTAGTGAAGGAGAATGAAACTTACTTTATTGAGATGGGGTTGATTGGGAAGATTTAGGGTCTTTGGCCAAGTCTGGGTTACCTACACAAATGCATCATAGATTGTTGGAAGCTTATTTTGAAAGGAGATGTTCATATTTACCCTAGTGCCAAGGGTTTTTTCATGGTGGTTTTTTATAATGAGCAAGATGTAGTGCCCCTCTCTTTTGACTTGGCAGACCTTATTTATGAGCCTTATGTGTGTGGCTTCAACCATTTTTGGTGTTGGTCAATTTTGGATTTGGTTGTGATTCTTTTCTATGCTTCTAGGATTTCTATGTGACTATGATATTTCATGTTATGCGGATGGTCAGAATAATGATGTTCAGTGAATAGTGATATTTTCACTTTGTGTGTGTGTTAGATGATTATAGATGTATAGCTATCTTGATCTTACATTTCTTATTATCTCTGATGTTGTTATGTGGTTGTGATTAATAATTATATGTCAATGTCTTCGATGGAATCATATGATGTAGTTTATGATGTAATTATTAATTGTTGTTCATATGCAATAGTTCATTATTGGGCTAGTTTATTTATGAGTTTCTTTACATTTATCAATGTATACTGACTTGATGTACACTGCTTCTATGTTTGATGGTCAAAGAATAGTGATATTTTCACTTTGTGTGTGTGTGTTAGATGATTATAGATGTATATTTGCCTTGATCTTGCATTGCTTATTATCTCTAATGTTGTTATGTGGTTGTGATTAATAATTATATGTCAATATCTTCGATGGAATCATATGATGTAGTTCATGATGTAATTATTAGTTGTTGTTCATATGCAATAGTTCATTATTAAATCAAAGTTGTTGAACTTTTAGCTGTAGAGGCTGCTTTGTTACAAGGAACAAAGGTATCAGTACACTGCGGCAATGCATTACAGGTGTAGTTTGTATCAGCAGGAATACTGACTTCAACTCCATTATAAGGAAATTTCAAGCACTAATGATATGTAGATGGTACTTCTTTCATTTCGTGAATCCATGGCCTGCCCAGTAAGATGTTGTATGAAAGAGGAAGGTCAAGCCCTTGAAAAATAAAAATCTCTTTCCATGGGTCCTACCCTGGTCGATAATAGTACCAGACCTTTAGACATCCTTTCTTCTTCATAATAAGCTTTGATTATTATTTTCTTCGTTGGATCAATAAAAAATTTCAGAAAATCCCAGCTGTGTCAGTAGATTGTAGGTACAAATATTCAACCCAGCGCCTCCATCTATCAAAACACTTTTGACTCGGTGTTTATGGATCATAGCTTCAATGTGTAATGGTTGGTTATGCGGGTGATTCAATGAAATACCACATAATATTTTCGCTTTGTGCATGTGTGTTAGATGATTATAGATGTATATCTACCTTGATCTTACATTAATTATTATCTCTGATGTTGTTATGTGGTTGTGATTAATAATTATATCTCAATGTCTTCGATGGAATCATATGATGTAGTTCATGATGTAATTATTAGTTGTTGTTCATATGCAATAGCTCATTATTGGGCTAGTTTATTTATGAGTTTCTTTACATTTATCGATGTATATTGACTTGATGTACATTGCTTCTATGTTTGATGTGCTTGGGTGAAAGGGAAAAGCATCGCACCGCTCTTTTACGGGAAAGCTAAGTTGATTACATTCTCTATTCACGTATGATATGTTGTGGATTATATATATATATGCTCGACAGTTTGTTTATGCAGTTGCAGGTACCAAGCACCAACCCCACCTGAATCTTCTTGTCTGAGCATGCTCTCCAACCCAATGGGAAAGTGGACAATGGAGATATCAGTCAGGCAACCTAGTCCTTTGTTCGCCAGGTCTTGTCAATCGTCACCCTTTGTTAGCTCACTGTGTTTTGAGTTTGTCGTAATTTGTTACTCTTGTTTATAGTATAATAATTTTGTGGAGTGATTAGTATTTTATCTATCTTCGTATTTGGGATATGGTTGTTTAATTAATTAATAAATTCTGATTGTGGTACTTAAAGTTTAAAATATTTAAATTATTTAATCATTTCAAAAAGAGTATTCATAAGGGAATTAAAAATAACAACGATTTATTTAAAGATTAGTTAATTAATAATTCATTATAGTTATCTCATTTGATCTATTATAAACATTTAATTCAATATTCCATTATTCATGTAATAATCTATAAAAAATATTATTATCACTTATTGTTTATAAATTAAATCTAAAAGAATATAATTGTTATTTATTTGTTATTTATTTTAATTAATATCTTGCATGTGCATGTGGGGGTTACAAAATAATTTAATTAATGGAATTAATTATTGGAGGAAGCTTGCATGTTGGGAGTTACATTGTAAAAAGGGTATTTTTATTATGTTTGATTACTTTTTGAAGGGAGGAGTTTTGTCATGAAATTTTGTTCTGCATTTTGGCTTTTCTCTGTTTTTTGGTTTTGGGGGGGTTTTGAGAGAAATAAAGTTTTGGGAAATCACTCTATTCTTGAAAGAAGAATTTGGGGAAAATTAGTGAATTTCTGGTTCATATTTTTTGGGGTTATTGAAGGAATTTGATAGATTTTGTAGGAGTTTTTTGAAATAGTGAGTGTTGTCGTGGATCTCTTGGAAAATATTTGCTTCATCTTCTGTGTTGTCTTCCAGATAAAGTAAAGAGGTAAGGTTTTGTCTCTTCTTATTTTGCATGCTAATATTTTTTTTAATGAATATCTTTATGATGTTTTACTGATTTGAGGAAATTTAAAGATTAATTTTTTTTCATAGGATTGTGCTAGTTAGATCTTTGAATTAAGGGTTCCTATACAAAAATTGATATCTGAAAAAAAATAAAAATAAAAATAAAAAATAAAAAATAAAATAAAATTGTGGCTCTGATTTTGTTTAGTTTTATATTGTTCCTTAATGTGATTTCTATTGAAACGATTGGGGGTTGATTCAATTCTTAAAGGGTACCTATGATATTGTCTTGTTATACATGTCTGATTCACTGTAGTTTTCACACACACACACACACACACACACACACACACACACACACACACACACACACACACACACACACACACACACGCATATAATTATACTTATAAATTTCTCTTTACCATTGTAATTGTTATATCATTTGTTGTGCAATAATAATAATATATCTGTAGACACATAAATTTGTCCAATTAATTGAATGAATATTTAGTATTTATTTGATTATTTAACCATCAATCAACAATTAATTAAATCAATATTTAATTAATTCATCTTCAACCTCTTCTCCTATTAATTAAATAAATTATTCAATTTATTTAAATTAATTCATTAAACCATATTCCAACAATTAATTAAATGAATAAAGCATATTTGTTTAAATTAACCCCCTTTCCTCATTTAAATATTTATTTAAATCTCTAAAACCCTCCAACTTGCATTCTCCTACAAATGCAAGTTACACCAATAAATAGATTTTATTTCTAAATAAAATCCTATTTTCTCTCACCCACCAAAACCACTTGCCCCCTAAACCCCTTCTAGATTCTTCTAATCTATTCCAATTTACCCTAATTCATCTCCTAATTATTGTCACATTCCTAAACAAAGAGAAGTCACTTCTCAATGCCTCTGAAGTCTTTGAAATGCATTAAAGGATTTTTTATCCTTCAACAATTTAACCCCCAAAGTCTTCCAGACCATTTATGGCTCTTACATAACCATTAATGGTTACCCACATGGTTAGAGACTTTACCTCTAACCCAACCCTCATTTAACTCGTGGGTCTCTTAAAGCATTCATTGCTTTGACCATGGTTATCCCCATTAACTCTTGCACAAGAGTTTATCCATTGGATAAAGGCATTATTCATTGGTAAAAGCTTTATTCACTAACTCAAGCCTAACCAAACCCTCCTAGGGTAACCTTCATGTCATCTCAAGCATTTAAATGTTTCTTCCCTCCCCTCTCAATCCATCTCATGTTGACACTTGTCATCATGGGATTGGGTTGAAAGCCATCACAAACCCATCAATCCTAGCCCTTGTTAAGATTATTCAATCTTGACAATCCATTGCCCTATTTCCCCTATAAATAGAGCTCTTATTCTTCATTTTCAGGATCAGAAGTCTTTTGTGCATCAAACTTATAGTTATTTTAGAGAGAATTAAGAAGCATTTTCATTGTTATTATAGTAAGATTTACATAGACTAATTAGGAGCTTTCTCATAGTAAATCATTCACACTTGCATATGCATTTGTTTTCATTTTCACAACCATCTTGAATCTTCATATGACATCCATGGATAGTGTTAAAAGCTGAGAGCTACACTCATGTGAGACTTGGAGAGGAGAGCAACAAGGGAGGAACATCTATGAGAATTTTGGGGACCATCTTGGGGGGTTTTCTTTCCCTTTTTCATTTATGTATGTTCTTTATTGTGTGCTTTATATCTCTCTTGATATGCATCTTAAGGCTTTTAAGTTCATTTGTGTTTCATTTTTGTTGTGACTAATCTACTAACATTTAAACTTGTCTTTTGTACCTTGTGCCCCTTTTGACGTGCTTCATTTGGTGAACCCAACGTGAATCGAACACGCAACCTTCTAATCCTGATTCTAGCTTTTGTTTTTTTTATTTTTTTATAATTTTCACTCATAGGTTGCGCTTTGGCGCTTTTGTTCCACATTTTAGTGACTTTGACAAATAGTTTTAGTGCTTTCGTGAGGGTTTAGCACTTTTTCACATTAATTAGTGCCTTTGTAATGATATAGCGCTTTTGCGCTCTCTATCTATCAGTTTTTAATTCTGACAAACATTTTAATATATCGCTTTTGTTACTAGTTTAGTGTTATTGTTAATAGTGTTGCGCTTTTGTTAGTACTTTGGCATTGTTGTCTGAAGTAGCGCTTTTGTTCTCACATAGTAGCGCTTTTGATCTAGAGAGTTCAAAATTGTAACCAAAAAGTTGAATTTAGGCTTGTGGAAGCCCACATAAGATCTTGGATTTTACTAACTTCTTTATTTACAGATTTTTAACAATTTATTGTAGGTTGAAGGAGTTTAATTTAGGATTTTGATTTCATTTTAGCTTCTTTTCAAAAATTGGTAAAAAATAATTCAGATTTCTTCGTTTTCGGTAAAAGAACCTCACATTTTTAGTTTTTGATGCTTTAAAACAAATCAAAACTTGTCTTTTGGGCTTAAAAAGAACATCATTTGCAAAGCTAAAATTTACAACAACTTTAACGTTTCTTTTTGCAAATTCACACTTCAAATTTGGGCTATAAAAAGAACAAACAACTTGTCAATTTGTTACTACTTATCAGATTGCCATTAGTTTTATGTCAAAGTTATACTATATACTCTAGTCGGTTATCTATTATCGAGATATTTAGTCGGTATGCATAGTCTAGTCGGTTATAGAAGAAAGCAGTCACAAAACACAGTATACACTGAGCTGTCTACCAAGTATCTTTACATGTCTACCGAGCAGCAAAGATGACACACCGAGTTGATATACACCAAGTGAAATATGTTACCAGATTCACTGAACCTAGACATGCATATGAAAACGTGTTACAAGATCAAGGCACATCTAACCGTTATCACATTGGAAATTGCACTTAAAGATTGTGTATGATTTTGAGGTCATCTAACCAATGAGATAATTTGCATGGTTATTCATTCAATAAATCATGTTTGTAAGATCGAAGCAATGAAAGGATCACCATCATAAGAGATCTATTTATACAGCATGAGTTAAGAGTTAAAAGGGTGTGTGCATGAGTGTAAGAAGACTGTTACAAAGACACAAAGGTCACTGAGAAGGTTTTCAGAGAACAGTCGAAGAACAGAGTAAACAGAAGGGTTTATCGAGTTACTATATGGGTTACCGAGGTATGCTATAAGCAAGGTTATCTTATTCTGAGCACATAGAATCTATTATAACATTCCAGATGTAAAGTTGCAGATATTTGTAATGATTTTATTGTAATATTGTGAAGTTGTAAGAGAAACCTTTAACAGGGTAAAAGACTCTAACCAAGTCTATAAATTGTAAAGCCTCTAACCAGGTGCAGCATTTAGTTTAAGTGTTGTGAAATCCTTTAGCAAGGTAGATCTAATAGTTCTTGTTACTCCTAATAGGGTAAGCTATCAGAAATAGCTAAACATGTAGCTCTAACCAAGCACTCTTTATTATTGCAGTAGTGAAGTTGTGGGTGCCATCCCCACTGCAGTTTTTCTCTCTAACCAAGAGTTTATGCGTAACCAAAATATATGTGTTATGGAGTGAATCATGTATGATTCTTATCTATTTGTTTTAGCTTTATATTATGTTTTTGCACTATTCGGTTTATGCATAACAATAAAGTTATTATTCAAGAAAAGTTTTGGAGTACTGATTCACCCCTCCCCTTTCAGTACATTAGCTTTCCATATTGGGCCTAACAATTGGTATCAAAGCTTGAATCTTGGAAAAGGGTTTAACTACCTAAAGAGAAAGATCTTATCAATGGAAGGCTATAAACAATTCGGAGGATTATGTATCTACAAGAAGAGCTGGATCATGCTAATCAAGTGATTGCAGACATGCAAAGGCAAATGCAAAAATCTCTGAAAGTGAGAAGAAGATTATTTGATGATTTACAGGACTCTCAAGAGTTAGTGGAACAAATTGAGACATCATCTGAGAATAGTATATCCGAAGAAACTAAAGAAATGATTGGAGTATTGAAATAAAAGAACAAAGCACTGGCTGATCAACTGAAAGCAATGAAAAGAGAACATGAACATTTTAGCACACAGATGACTGAAAATCTTGATGCATTGAGGACAAGCGAGGATAAAGTAAGAGATCTACAGAGAGAGAAACAACAACTTGAAGTCTTAGTATCTGATAAGAATGATGAAATCACAAGGTTAACTAGAATTCAACAAAACCTATCAGATCAACTAGGTTATGCACATCATGAAGCAATTCTGAAGAATGATGAGAATCAAACATTGAAACTTGAAGTATCAAAGTTAACCGATGAACTTGAAACAAAGAAGAAATCCAAAGAAACACTGAAGAAGAGTTATGAAGCATCAAAGATGTTGGATGAGCAACTGAATACAAGACAACCCAACAAAGATGTAGGACTTGGTTACAAAGGAAAAGTCTCTACCGAGAAAGGAATTCATACTACCGAGAGAGGAGAATCATCAAAGCAAGCTGGAAACAAACAACATCAAAAGAAAGAAGCCTATTTGCAACTACTGTGGAAATCAAGGTCACACTGCCAACATATGCCAAATCAAAAAAGGTAAGCAACCGAATGTTACTAAATCCAATGGTTATTGTTACAATTGCAATAAATATGGTCACACATCTAATCAATGTAGGACAAAGTCTATTAACAATTATTAGAAGGAAAAATTCAAAGGGTTTTGTAAAAAATGCAATAGATATGGACATAGTACTGAGAAGTGTTGGCTTAAGCAAAAGCACTATATGTGGTATGCACACCGAGCAAATGCTAGAGGTTACCAAACTCACACAGATCCTTACCGACAGTATTCTGTAGTACCATGGGATTACAATTAAAGGATATGGTGTGAATGTTGTGGAAGATATGGACATATAAGTGCCAACTATTTTATAAGGTTTGGAATGAACAACCGAAGATCATGGAGAAATCCTAGTATGGCATGTTCTCATTGTCACAAAGTTGGACACTTAGCTGGAGATTGCAGAGATCAACCTCGAAAAGACACTGAAGAAATAAAAGAAAAATTAAAGATGATTTGGAAAAGGAAGAAAATTATGTCAAATGAAGAAAGCACCTTACCTACCAAGTTAGGTGCACCTATTCCAAATTAATCGGTAAAGGTATGAAGGGACTACATTCTCTGAAGGTTAAAATCTTAACAGTTCCTATTCTATTTATGTACTTAATTCAAAATCTGTATAATTAAGATGTATTAGTAAGTTTGAAATTCTATCAAAGTCTTTTGAAGCACTTTACAGGAAGTCTGTCAAGTCGGTGAATACAGGAAACTTGTCTAGTCGGTGAATGAAGGAAGTTTGGTTACTCGGTCAAAATGGAAAAAGGTGAGTAAATCGGTTAAAGAGGAATCGAGTGCATTTAATGTTTTTGACCTAACCTGCACGGATCCCGATAAGTTATTTTGTGTACTTAAAAGCATTTTCGTGGTCATTTTCACTTACCAAGTTTTCGAGAAAGCAGAGCAAGAAAATCTAAGGTGATCAAACCTCCTACAAAGCAAATTCAAGGTATTTACATCAATCTCAACACATCGTTAAGTTGGTTTACCGATCTTATCTAGTTGCCATTATCTGCTAAGTATAAAGCGTCTGTCGTTTGAAATCCTGAAACCCTAAGGATCTTTTGTTAGCTTTTATCTAAAATCTTCAATGGTGCCCAAGATCCAAGATCCCATAGTTGTCAAGAATGTAGAAAAGCCCTCACTAAAATACTCTTTGACTCCCAAAGTCGCTTCTGAACCGGATGATAAAACCGCCTTTTTACTCATCCCAGACATAGTGTTACTAGTCGAGGATGTGAGATTCTTCACCAAATGTCATGTTGAAGAACTCGGTCATGTTGAAATCAAAGACACCTATGATGAGTTGTGTACCGATGGTAAATTGAACAACAAGTATGAGCACATCAAGATCAAGGGATTAACTGAAGCCCTAACCTATCCCCGTGTGTTCAAACCCCAGTGGGTCAAGTTTGTTCTGAGCAGAGTTCATGATGATTTCATGTGGCTAGAAGAGCAACCATTTAAGATTACTAAGGAAATCATTCATCTGATTACCAGTTACCCTATCTATGATCATGCCCGAGCCCAAAAGATGATATCACAGAAGGAATTGATCAGTTTAACCGGAGTAGAATCTGATTGCAGAGGATTGAAACTAAACAATGTCACAGATGAAGAATTAAAATTTGCCATTAGAGTAATGGGTTACTGTTTCTTCCAATCAGCAAGGGAAAACAGTGTTCCCTGTGCAACAGTAGACCTAGCCTACAAAATTATGAAAAAGGGAATGAAAATTGACCTATGTGAGGTGTTGCTGAAGAACCTATTTGAAAATCTGAACACCATCAGGAAGCTGAAGAAGAACAACTCGGCTAATACTCTAAAGTTTGGATCATAACTAGTATGCATGTTTTTCTATTTTGAAAAATTCTTTCCATCAGTCGGTAAAGTTGTTTGGGAATTACACTAACCAATCACCCATCAGATTAATGACTTCATTAAGTAGTTAGGAGACAATTTCAATGATATTATGGATGATTACTTCAGTAAATTTCAAGAGAAAATGCATAACAGATATAGGATTCCACCCCAGCTAGTAGAGAAATACAAAAATGATATATGTTTTGAAGTTGACATCGATTACTGTTATGTGAATGTTGTGGAACCAAGGACTCAATCTTTGTCACCAATGGATTATGAGATTGATTTTGACATCACAAAGTAGAAAATTGATGCATTTCTTACATTGCCTAGACATGCTACCGAGCTGAGGTATGGTACCTATGAGGAAGTAAAGGAAAAGGTAAAGATGAACATTGTAGTACCCAAAGCTACAAGAAAGGCAACAAAAATGATAAAGGCATTATTAGATAAATTCAGAGAAGACTCTTCCTCTACACCTGTCAAAGGAACCATTGCCATTACCGAAGAGGAATCTGAAGCCCAAGAGGAAGCTATAACACTGAGCACCGAATTGCCTAAGGGAAAAGTATTGAAGAGAAAGAAACAGGACACATCAAAGGCCTCACCGACTCCACCTCCATTAAAGCAACCTAACACAAGAGCATCTGCAACCTCACCGAGTAAGAAAACAAAAAGTGTTACTGCTCCCAAGGTAACAAAGACCTACAAGAAATCTACTCGGAGACTCATTTTGGCAAAAGAGTCTAGTGATACCAAATTAGAGGATGCAAGCAAATTCTAGATTGTCAAGAGCAAGAAGGTAAATATACATAGTGTTGAAAACTTCTGTGCTAATCTGAAAGAATATGGTAGATTTGGAGGATTTAGATATGTCAAGTATGAAACCAGGAACAATGATGAGAAGAGACAAATTGAAGAAATTGTCATCTGCACACTTCTAAAGTTCCGGTTAGCTCCATTGGAACTAGCTAAGTCACTTCCAAATGAATTGTATCTACATATTGATAATAGGTGGAAGTATGCAATGGACTTAGAGAAACAAATCAGAGAGAGAAGTCTAGTTCATTTATTTCCTGGCATGTCAGTCGCAGAAATAAAGGAACATCTGACAACCTACAATTCAAAGTTTCTTGTCAAACAAAGAGCCTTAAAACTGATGAATGGGCTATATATTGAAGTGGAAAATGAGACAAAAGAAAAGTGGCAGGAAATCTTCAAAATCAAGGATGTCGGTGAGCAAGCTACAGTTGAAATCATTGATGTCACTGAGCACGATCCTGACATCATCGAGCAAGGTCCTGATGCTACCGAACAAGACCCTGTTGACACCATTCAAATAGATGAAGATGTCATGGATTCAGAGGCACCGAAATAGGAAATGATAGAAGGCACTGCATATGTAAAACTTGTATCTAGTGAATCAGTCTTGGAACAAGTTCAGCCTTATCTACCGGTCAAGCAACCTATCTCAACCGAAACTCCTCAGGATACAGATCAAGGCACTGAAGGTCACAAGTCTATAGTAGGAGAAGGTACTACTCAAGAACAGACATCTCAAGCACCTTCTAACATTGAGACTGTTGCAACTAAGACACCAAGTATCGAGACACCGAAGGACTCTACAGAGGCTAAAGGAACTGATCAAAGTATTGCCTCTATCAAGCAACCTACCGAGGGTCATCAAGCCTCACAAGCCCTTGTCATAGTTCCATCGGTGAAAGGTAAAGAAAAGAAGATGAAAAGGCATAGTTTTAAAGTTGATTTGTCAAAACCAATAGTGTTGCCCAATGTAGACATATCAAAATTGAAAGGGAAAGCACTCATTGATTTCGGTGAACTGTGCAAAGCAAAGGCCAAACAAGAAAAGCAAATGGCCATTCAAAAGAAAAATAAAGTACTTCAGAAGGTAAAAGAACTCCTAATAGATATGCTACCTGAAGCTACAGTATCAACTGATGCAGCCATCCACATTCAACTGGATGAACTCCTCACAAAGATAGAGACATTTGGAGTAGATGCATCGGAGTATTTGAGCAAGCTGAAAGACAAAGAGCTCACTGCAAAAATGATAGAAGAGGTACAAAAAGCTATAGCTATTGGCAAAGTTAAACTTGTCAAATTTATTGCTGAGTTGACTCCTCAACTCAAGCACATTCTTTATTTATTTTAGAAAATTTGCACATTTTCTTTATTCATTAAAGACATTAAGAATAAAATAGAGGCAATTGAGAAAGAGATCACCGATCTCTCAAGCAAGTTGACCACAGAGCCAAATTCAGTTCAGAATTTTTATACAAGGTTACAACAACTCATGGCTCAATAATTGGACTTAAGAAATGAAGAACACAAGATCAGGATGGACATAATGACCCTTCAGACATTATTCCTTCCTCATCTTTCATCCATCCAAGAACTGATCAACCGAGCCACATACTTATCTTCTTCTCAAGAGGGAAGCACTCTAGATGTCTTAATATCACTATTGGCTGATATTCAAGTGCGGAATTCTTTAATGGACAGTGTAAAGGATGCACTCTTTGTCGCTCTCACTGATGCCCGAACCAAGTACAAATCCATTTTTGATCAGTTACCACCCCCGAATGGTAATTAAGTTTTGATGTTTGTCAAAAAGGGGGAGTAATATGATATAGTCTTGGGGGAGTAATACGGAGTGACACAGTATTGAGAGAATGGTAATTCGGAGTATAGTATACAGGGGGAGTACACAGAACACTAAGCAAAGCACACAGAACAGATCACCAAGCATGCAAAATTAGAGTTTTGTATAGTATATCGATAAGAGGAGTATATCTGATATATTATATTATTGACTATTGTATATACTGTCAGTATAGTCAAATTTTGCATGTATATAGATTTTTGAGTTATAACTTTGAAAGTAGTTTTTGTCAAACATCTCAATTAATGTCAAAAGGGGAGATTGTTACTACTTATCAGATTGCCATTAGTTTTATGTCAAAGTTATACTATATACTCTAGTCAGTTATCTATTACCGAGATATTCAGTCGGTATGCACAGTCTAGTCGGTTACAGAAGAAAGTAGTCACAAAACACAGTATACACCAAGTTGTCTACTGAGTATCTTTACATGTCTACCGAGCAGCAAAGATGACGCGCCAAGTTGATATACACCGAGTGAAACGTGTTACTATTGAACCTGGACATGCATATGAAAATGTGTTACAAGATCGAGGCACATCTAACCATTATCACATTGGAAATTGCACTTAAAGATTGTGTATGATTTTGAGGTCATCTAACCAATGAAATAATTTGCAGGGTTATTCATTCAATAAATCGTGTTTGTAAGATCGAAGCAATGAAAGGATCACCATCATAAGAGATCTATTTATACAGCATGAGTTAAGAGTTAAAAGGGTGTGTGCATGAGTGTAAGAAGACTGTTACAGAGACACAGAGGTCACCGAGAAGGTTTTCAGAGAACAGTCGAAGAATAGAGTAAATAGAAGGGTTTACCGAGTTACTATATGGGTTACCAAGGTATGCTATAAGCAAGGTAATCTTATTCTGAGCACATAGAATCTACTATAACATTCCAGATGTGAAGTCACAGATATTTGTAATGATTTTATTGTAATATTGTGAAGTTGTAAGAGAAACCTTTAACAAGGTAAAAGACTCTAACCAAGTCTATAAATTGTAAAGCCTCTAACTAGGTGCAGCATTTAGTTTAAGTGTTGTGAAATCCTTTAGCAAGGTAGATCTAATAGATCTTGTTACTCCTAACAGGGTAAGCTATCAGAAATAGCTAAACATGCAGCTCTAATCGAGCACTCTTTATTATTGCAGTAGTGAAGTTGTGGGTGCCATCCTCACCATAGTTTTTCTCTCTAACCAAGAGTTTCTGCGGAACCAAAATATATGTGTTATGGAGTGAATCATGTATGATTGTTATCTATTTGTTTTAGCTTTATATTATGTTTTTGCACTATTCGGTTTATGCATAACAATAAATTTATTATTCAAGAAAAATTTTGGAGTACTGATTCACCCCTCCCCTCTCAGTACATTAGCTTTCCATATTGGGCCTAACACCATTTACTTACAAAAGTGATTTACTTTCAAGCAAACGTGCTTTCATTTTGTTGACCAGGATTTCACTTTCCTAGTTAGAAAACAAATTAATTTGTGGGATAAAAAGAACACCATGTCTGTTGAAGCAACATCTCCAAGTAGAAAATAGATCACATTGCAATAAAAAGGTTAAAAAGAACAAGTGTCTTTTGTGTTTGGCACGCTTGTGAAAATTTGTAGAGTGGTCCCAGTTCTAACACACACTACCCTCTCCCTTGGCTCTCGTGGTCCTAGGTGCAAGAGAAAAGTGTTAGTAACACTCTAATTTTGTATTTTTAAGAGAGGCCTATCAAGAGACACGTCACTCTTGGGATGACCTTGCGTGGTAAATCCTTTGAGCCACTGTATAAATCAGGTGAGAGCGAAAGTTGTAGCCTTGGGTGTAGTTGTTCCTATAGTGTAACTTGTCGAAAGGATATATGGGCCCCATCGTGAGTTACAAGGCTCTTAAGTGAGTCATTACAGAATGAACTTACGTCCAAAGACATCGAACTTTACTAGACACCTCTTATTTTAGAAGCCCACCTATTCTATTGATTGAGGATATTTGTGAAAAGTTCAGTGCAAGAGCATAGATGGTTTTTCTCCCAAGATACTCACCATACATATTTCCTT
Source organism: Cryptomeria japonica (assembly GCF_030272615.1). Lineage (NCBI taxonomy): Eukaryota > Viridiplantae > Streptophyta > Pinopsida > Cupressales > Cupressaceae > Cryptomeria > Cryptomeria japonica. The sequence continues at coordinate 522,260,125 of NC_081411.1, forward strand.
TAGTAGAAATAGGGCTTTTTGAAAAGCTACTTGTAGCTTGATGAAAGTGGTGAATCCCCCATCATAGGGATCATCTATCTGTTATGCTCGTGCAAGACTTAGTATATCACATCCTTACCTGCCATGGTGGCATACATAAGGTATGTAGTACCAAAGTAGAAGAAATATCAAGATGTGGGCTGAAAATGTCGCAACTAGCCATGACCTTAGGGATAAAAAGTGTTTGATTTATCTTCGTTTTGTTTTAAACCAGTAAAAATTTGGGACTAATTTTAGGCCTTGGGAACATATATACATTTATAAGGGTCAAAAAAAGTTCATGATTGGGTTGATTTAGACCCACACTTGTGCCTTTATTAAAAAGGGGCAAGATTATGTGCTTGTGTTCTTACCAAAGGATTTTAAACAATTGAAACAAATTATCCATCCAACAAATCTACATCAAACTGATAAACAAAACCACATCAACAATTGAAACATTAATCAATTTGTATGACCATCACTCATATATTGAGAAAAACAAATCTTCATCAAAAGACCAAATTGAAGAAAAGACAACTTGGTTCAAGGGCTCTTATCAAGAAAAGGAAGTTTCTCTATATCAATAGACAACTCTTTCTCTCACATAGAGTATTGTTGCATCATATGTGCTTACACCTTCAGGGAAAATCCAACAAATTTGACAAAGAGCCTTTGAGAAATAGAGCTTTCAGTCAGTATAGAGCTTTTGATTATTGAAAGAACAAAGGGGGAGAGATCAATCCTTCTTTCTTTCCTAAAATTTGTATCGCATACAACAAAGCTCAAGAGGAACCACCAACCCCTATAACATAGGAAGAAGTAGAAACACCCTTCATAATGGAAGAGTTTTATTGAGACACATACACTATCCACTTTCACATCCAAGCATCATAAATTAACTCAAACACAAAGAGGTCTTGTCCTTAGTCCTTTCAGATATTTCTTAAACAAACCAACAAATCACTTTTAGAGTGTCCTTACATCTAGGATCAATCATCCTAAAGAGGCATTTCTACACATCTAGATAGGTTAAAACTAGTTTATGAGTGCATCCTCTTATTACTAGGTAGCTTGGATTGTAACACATCTCAAACCTTACTATACCTCATCGCATCAAATTGTTGAAAAACACAAAATCAATTCACAAAGAACTTTGTTGACATCCAACCTTCAGTATTAGAGATCTATCTCCCATCAAACATTTCAAAAAAACCTGTCTTCCATCAACCATTTCATCACCACCTCATAATCATTTTTCATAACATCAACTTTTAAAACATGGCTCAAACAAGATCAATGAGAAATTGACAACCAGAAATTGAAGAGGAGGAAGAAAACCTTGACGATTTTCATGAGGCCTTTGGAGGAGGCACAAATGAGGAAGATCCTACCACTCCATCTCCAGAAGATATAGAAAGAGCACAACATAATCCAAAATTCAACACTCTTTGATGAAATTCTTAGAAGCAATGTCAATGCTCATTTCTTGAGACTTGCTCAAGAGGGTGCCAAACTTCCCTCTAATTTCAATACAACACAATTATGACAAACATATGAGAAACATAGCCATCACGATGGTGGAGGAGGTAGAGACTACTTCCGTTGTGACCCTAATCATCAAGGGAATCCTCCACCTCCTCCTCCAGCTCCTTCAGAAATAGACATGTTGAGGCAACAAGTAGAAAATCTTGCCCAACAACTGAACAGTGGTGTGAAGACCAATTGATTCTCACTTAATGACATTTTTCCCTATCCATTTGATAGGAACATTCTTATGTCACCTTTTCAACGAGGGTTCAAAACACTCAAATTTGAAAAATATAGAGGCAAAGGAGATCCTAGGGACCATGTGCAAGAAGTTCACTCTGCTTGCTTAGAGGTGGCCTATGAGGACACTTATCTAATGCACCTCTTTCCTCAAAGTTTGGGAGGCACACCACATAATGGTTTTCACGACTGCTAGGTGGTATTAGAACATTTGAATAACTGGTCCAAAAATTTATCGCTCATTATGCACACAACATAGAACATGATGTCACCATGGCAGATTTGTGCAACACAAAACAAAAACCAAGGGAGTTGTTTTCAAAATTCCTACAATGGTGGAGACAATTTTCTAGCAGACGCTCCCCTCATCTACCTGAGCAAGAATTAGTGGAAATTTTCATTTCCAACTTAAATAATGAAATGGAATTTAATTTGGACATGAAGGGCATAGAATCCTTAGAAGAAATGATAACTCAAGGGCTCAAATGTGAAAGAGCCCTCATCAAAAAGGGACTTATCAAAATTTATAATGAAAACAAAGATGGTCCTCATCCACACTATAATAACAACAAACCAAAATTTTGGAACAAAAACAAGAACGTTGTCAATGACGGGATAGTAGATGCAAGAATAGTGAAAATTGCACAACCTGTGGTTAGGTTTGTAGGACAAAATACCCCTCCCAACAATAACACCAACAATAATCCATAAAATTAAGGTCGCAATACACAACAAGAGGAACTAAAACAAAAGCAACAAAACTACAAGCCAAAACGCACATATACACCCTTAGGGGAACCTATCGAAACGATCTTACGCCAATTAATCTCCTCCAATCTTGTGACCTTACCAAAAATATCAAATTATGAGCCTCAATTCAAGCCTCCATGGTGGTGAGATCATGAACATTGTGAATTTTACCAAGGAAGAGGGCATAAAACAAGCAATTTCCATCAGCTAAAAGATCTTGTTCAGGATCTTATCGATAGAGGAGAAATTGAAATTGAGGGACATGACCCAAAAAATCCAATGATGATCACTTAATGTTCAAAAATCCACTTCCATCACATAATCAAAGGGGTCCTTCCACCTCAAGGAGAAACATATAAGATACCATAACCAATTACACACAAGCCGCATACAATTATACAGTGAATCACCTTTATGATGTGGATGAACAAATTGATACTCTTAACATAAAATATTAAAATCATACATGTAATGTTGTTACGCATCATAGAAACATTACTATTCATGCGGCACCATAAGGAACGAAACCCCTCCCCAAACAATATAATCTTATAGAGCAATTGGATAAGACGTCAGCCTTCATCTCCATATTAGAGCTTTTACGCTTAGCCCCCTCACATAAAACAATCTTGGATCAAGCTCTCCAAGAAGCGTTCGTCCCCACCAACCTCAACATAGATCAGTTTCAAGCCATGGTTGGTAGTCTAAATTTTCACCATGTCTTACTTTTACCAAAAGTGACAACACATCCTTCCAACAACCCCATAATGTCTCCCTCCATATTGAAGGATTCGTAAACCAACATAGAATCAAGTGAGTCTTGATTGACAATGGAGCCGACTTAAACATATGCACCTTGCAGTTAGTCACTGCATTAGGTTATGCAGCAGAATCAGTGGATGTCAGCAAGAAGATAACCATCAAAGCATATGATGATGCAAAACGTTCTTCCAGAGGAGCTTTTATATTACCCATCAGGGTTCGGTCAGTGGTGAACCATATAGTTTGCTGAGTTCTATACCTTCCTTTGCCATACAATATCTTGTTAGGAAGACCTTAGATACATGCCATGCAAGCAGTCCCATCCACTTATCACCAATGTATCAAGTTTCCACATAATGGGGTAGAAATTACAATCATTGGTGATGCTAATCCATTTGCATATTGTAATAATATTCAACATTAGCCAAAGATCACCGTACCTAATAATAGGGAAGTTATCCCTTCCTCATCATATGTTAATCCAACCTTTATTTCCAGCTTAACAACTCCTACACCAAAACAAGAGAAATTAAAAATGAAAATGGTTGAGAAAGGTCTTGGGGAATATAACCTTAGCCAACTCTTTTGTATTGGGAAATTACTCACATCCCCTAAGACTCATGGCAAACCCCAAGGTTTACTTCAATCACCGCTGGTCAAAAGAACTTTCACTTTGGCACAATTCATCCCCGGTAAAAGTCAAGAGGAGGAAACCATGGATGAAGACCTGGTAGAATGGATCTACACAGACCCTCTCAAAAAAGAAAGCCTGAAGGCTAAGCTCCCCACTAACAAATATGGAAAAGCCTTCACAATAATGAAAAGAATGGGCTATGATGGCCATAGTGCTTTGGTACCTTGCAAGCAAGGAAGACAAGAGCCCCTACAACCTGAGTTGAAACCAAGAGATAAAACTGGAGTAGGCTTTCAAAGAGAATTTTTTTCTAAGCTTTGATTCAAAGGAAAACCCAGCAAACCCATGTATCAGCCAATTACTCCAAGGATGCAATCCTTGACTATAGCTATAGCACCAACAACACCAGCAACCCCACCTCCAATAGTACATAAGCTAGTAACTAATGAATTATTCAATTCAAAAGACATCCCAGCTTGGTACAGTAATTGGCTGCTAGAGAGTGATTCTAAGACAGACTCACATGAGTGGGAATGGGATTTAGTACATTTAAATACTTCAGACAAGGAAGAAACTTCACCTCCTCCACCTCATAAGGATATACGATTTTATGGAGAAGCATGGATCAAAAAAATTTGGGTTCCTGAGCTAGAAGAAACATCCACAGGCCCTATGTCAAATCCTGCACTTGAATCTGACAAGGAGAGTACCATCAATGACCTTCACATCTCTATATTAACCCTCACTGATGCCTCTTAAAAACTCAACTTAATCGATGAAGTAATGCCTATCATTCATCCCGAACTCATTGAATGGAACCAACCAAATCCCCCATGCCTTGACCATTTCCAAAACAATGAGGTACTCATAGACTTTCTAGAAATACGGGATAAAATACCAAGCGGGGATCATAAAGTTGGGTTTGTCATTGAACTTAACAACACAGCATACTTTGGGGCAGATGTCAAACCTTTTAGCTGCAAAAATGTTACAATAAAGCATGGATCTTCTAGTGAAAACCACATTGTGGCACTTTTTGATCCCAAAAGAGTAAAACAAAGAGTGTATCCAAAGGTGAAAACCTCTCCGAGGCGCCTGAGGATGAAAGGTTTGACATCCTCCCCTTTAGTATGAATCAAGAGAGATCAACCATCCTAATAGAAAAAACAAAAGAATTCAATGTGGGGACCCCTGAGACTCCTCACAAGATACATTTGGCATCTCTATTAACTCCTGAAGAACAACCAAAATTTATGGAATTCTTCCAAAAGAACTAAATCAACTTTGCATGGTCTTATGCAGACATGTCCGGCTTAGATCCAGATTTGGTCATGCATCACCTAACTGTAGCAAAAGGAGCTTGTTGGAATTTTGGCACTTAGTTGGCATTGATGTCAATTGGTGGAGATTGAGCATGGTAGATGGCTGCTTGGATAATAATGAAGAGGCAGAATGATAAGATGTACAACTGGTATAGGATGCTTTATCGGTCAACAGGTGAAGAACACTCTACTGGCAAAGGGTGTTATTGGTATGTGTTTATCGGACTGACTGAACATTGGAAAGTTGTTTCTTGATTAGTGCAAAGTTGAGGTGGCAAGTAGGGTGTGGTTAGTGAAGCTTCATCCACAGGGTTGATGAAACAGATATTCGCCATTAATGAAGGAACCACAAATCAAGGGATTGCATCAGACCGATTGCAGCTTGAGGAAGAAGGAATGATAGAGGAAGATTGGGGGAGTAGTTGGCACCTGGATCGAAGCAAGAAGATCAAACTAAAAGAATACCTCGAGAAGGAAATAGTAGAGGCATTAATAGCAATTTGACAGATGTAAATCTATATAAAGGATCGTGTTTCCCCTGTCTGTAAAACATGTCTTCAAAAGTATGAAAATGACAGAGATGAACTGATGGACTCCAAGGAGATCAGATCTTGCAAGATCTGACTAGATTTGATTTTCCTCGAGGATGGTGAAGAAACTCTAACCGCCTGGATTTTGAATTGATTTGGCGGGAAATCGTCTAATAAGAAAATGGAGCAATGAACATAAAATTGATGATGTTGTAGTAAAGAAAGAAGTGTGGAGAGGAGTTGGAAGAAGAAAACTTGACAACGGTTTTTGATCAAGTTATAGTGCGAGTAAGCAGGAAGATCGATCAAAGGAATCTACCAGTAGTTACATAGTAGAGCAGTTGAGCCTTATCGGTAAGGCGTGGTAGAGCAGGCAGCATCCCAGTGTGACACAGTGTACTGAGAGACTGTGTGTGAGAAGGAGAGAAAGATAACAAAAGTTAATTGATTCAAGAGCTTTAGAATTCATTTGCAGTAAGAAGCCTAAATTATACTCAAATAGTATTTCAATATACATTGCCAAGTTGGAGCTTTGTGCAAGGGTTGGTGCTCCTTTAGTTGGTGCCCTAAAAGTGCAAGGGTTGGTGCTCCTTGGGTTGGTGCCCTAAACTTTGTAACTGTGTTTTACTATGAGGCTGGATTGGAGCAGTAGGCTTTAGTAGCTTTTCTCTCTGAGGTTTTTCCCATATTGGGTTTTCCTCATAAATATGGTATTGTGAGTTGGTTGTATGTGCATGGTCACTTTTCCTTTCATTCTTATATTACCGGTTTGAGTCTCTCTATGATTAAGTACATATTTGATATTCTCAAGCTAGATCAGAAAAATAATAGACCTAGGAACCACTGATTCACTCCCCTCTCAGTGGTACTTTGTGTTCAACAATTGGTATTAGAGCATAAGTTCTCGATTATCTTTAAACCTTTGGTAGATTCTAGACTTTGAGCATAATGGCAAGAAGTGAGTCTACTTCCTCAAAATCTCCTTTGTTTGATGGATCTAACTATGCCTTCTGGAGCAGAAGAATGGAGACATATATTTAATCTCTTGGCTTTGATGTATGGATGTCAGTCAAGAATGGGTATGTTGTTCCTAATACTCCTCCCACTGATCCAGATGCAAAGGAGTATGAAAATAATGCAAAGGCTAAAAATGCCATATTGAGTGGATTGCCCAACAATGAATTTGTCAAGGTTATGCACTGTGTTTCAGGAAAGGAAATATGGTACAAGTTGCAGAGATTATTTGAGGGAGATGCAAAGGTCAAGGAGATCAAACTACAAACTCTAAGGAGTCAACTTGAAAGTATCAAAATGAAAGATGATGAAAAAATTGCAGAATACCTTCACAAATTTGATGAAATTGTGAATGTTATTAGAGGACTTGGTGAAGAGATTGCAGATGAAATTCTTGTCAAAAATATACTTAGATCTCTCACTCCCAAATATGATACTAAAGTGTCAGCCATAGAAGAAGCCAAGGATCTGAAGACTTTTACTATGGATGAACTATTTGGTTCCTTGACAGCCTATGAGATGATAACAACCGGTGAGACTTCCTCGAGAAAATAAGTTGCTTTCAATACCACCAAAAAGGGGAAGGAAGTTGTTACTCTTAAAGAATCCAGTGAAGACTCTGATGCTGAAGCAGCAAACTTTGTCAGGAAGCTCAAAAGAGGATCAGGCTAGTACAAAGGAAAGCTGCCACTTAAGTGTTTTAACTGTGTGAAGGTAGGACACTTTGCTACAAGCTATCCTCACAAAGAAACCGGTGGAGATGAGTCAAGAGAGTTCAGAATATCCATCGGCAAAGACAGAGAAAGAAATGACCATCAGCAGGGAAGAAGAGACTACCGGAACCAAAACAGTTTATATACCATTGAGGATGACACAACAAATGACAAGGATGCATCAGAAGATGATGACCATGAGAACCATAGAAGACTAAATATTTTCATGGCATTTGACATACCTACTACTGAAGATGAGGAAGAAGAGGATGTTGAGGCTGAAGTGGATTTGGAAAGTGAACTTATCAATGCACTTGAAGAACTGAGTAAAACAATAAGATAACTCAAGAGAGTTAAGATTATTGTAGTAGATGAACAAGATCTCTTGAAGTGGTCTCTAGAAGAATCTAATCAAATCATATCTGACTTAAAGTTGCAGCTCGAAGAAACTAAGAGGATCGGTGAAGCTATAGCCCTTGACTTGACAAAAAAAGAAAAGGAGCATAAAGAGTTGGAAGCAGAAATAATAAATCTCAGAAAGGAGCTTGAGGAAAGCAAGGAAGAAATAAAAATAAGAAGCAAGTATGAAGACAGCACTGAAGCTTTGGATAAGATGTTGAGCAAACAAAAGCAATCCAAAGACACTGGTGGCTTAGGCTTTGAAGTTGGTCAAGGATCAGCCCACAAAGGAAAATCCGACAAAGAGATAATGTTCACATCTTTAATTGAAGGAGAAGAAAAGAAGACATTCACTGTAGGCAAGGAAATTGGTAAAAGGACATATGCTGATATTGTTAGAAATCGGCATCCAAACTGGCATACAGAGATGAACCGAAGGTCACATTTCATGCACAAATTTGTAAATCTAAGAAGGAATGCTAGGATTGACTAAGAAGGATTCACCAGATTTAACAACATGAATGGAAGACCCCCAATGAGGCAGTTCCATTCTGGACTAAGACAGCATGACCGATATGTATCAAATTTGCATGGTTACTGTTACCGGTGTAATAAATTTGGGCCCTGAATAGCTAACTATAGGTTAAACAATAAACCTTTTATGAATTTTAAAAGTAAAAATTCATTTAATGCACTCCAAGATATGAATTTTGTTTGCTATCAGTGTAATGGATATGGACATAAGAGCTTTGATTGTAGGGAGAACCAACCGATATCCTACAATAGCATTAAAGATGCTTCTTTTATTGAAAACATAAAATGCTATAACTGTCAAGAATTTGGACACATAGCCAAATTATGCAGAAACAAGAAGATCAAGAAAGTGAAGGAAAATCATGATCAAAGACTGGTATCTAATCCTGAGCTGATTTCAGGAGCTGGCAATAAGAAGGAAATCAAACCGGTTTGGGTTGAGAAAGAAAAGGAAAAGACAGAATCAAGTCTCATAGTGCAAACTGCCTTGCATGTTTAGAGGAAAAATCTATGGGTAGTAGATAGTGGTTGCTCAAACCATATGACTGGTGACAAAAGAAAATTCATTAATCTTGAATATTGGAATGGTGGATCGGTAAGGTTTAGAGATAATTCCTCCATCAAAATAAAGGGAAAAGGAACACTAAGCATTGATGGAAAATTGAAGGCACATGACGTATATTATGTGGAAGGCCTCAAACATAATCTGCTAAGTATGAGTCAAATGTGCAACAAAGGTTACAAATTCACCTTTGACTCAACCAGTTGTCAGATAAAGAAAGGTAGTACTGGTAAAGTGGTGGCAGAAGGAAAGAGAACTGATGGAAATGTTTATAATATGAAGGAATCCTATGAGTCCCAATGTATGTTAGGACAAGTAGATGAAAGTTGGTTGTGGCATAGAAGATTAGGCCACATAAATTTTGAAAACTTGGTTGTAGTAAGCAAAAGGGGTGTGTGAGGAATATTCCACCCATCATCAAGCCAGTAAACACATTTTGTGATGAATGTGTAAAAGGAAACCAAACAAGAGTAAGTTTTAGAACAAAGGAGCACAACACCTCCAAGCCACTTGAAATTGTGCATACAGATCTGTGTGGTCCAACTACAACAAGAGCACTTATCGGTGAAAGATACTTCATGCTTTTCATTGATGACTACTCAAGGATGACATGGGTCACCTTTCTGCAAGATAAATAACAAGCATTTGAAAGATTCAAGATCTTTCAGAATATGGTGGAAAAGGAAAGTGGGTACAAATTAAAATGTCTAAGATCAGATAGGGGTGGAGAGTTCACATCAAATGAATTTGAAGATTACTATGAAAAACATGGAATTAGAAGACAATACTCTACTCCTAGAACACCATAGAAAAATGGTGTGGTAGAAAGGAAGAACAAGACAGTCAAGGAGATGGCCAGAACTATGTTGAATGGGGCCAGTCTACCAGATACTTATTGGAAAGAAGTAGTGCAAACTGTTGCATACACCTTGAACCGGGTTCAGTTAAGAACAAACAACAAGATGAAACCTTATGAGTTATGGTATGACCGAAATCCATCAGCCAAATATTTCAAAGTTTTTGGAAGCAAATGCTTCATTAAGAAAGATATGGATGGTTTGGGAAGATTTGACTCTAAAAGTGATGAAGGGATCTTCCTTGGTTACTCGTCAAACAGCAAGACCTACAAATGCTACAATAAAAGACTAAGAATAATTGTTGAAAGCGTGCATGTAAGAGTTGATGAGGATATGCAAAAAGGATGTCAACCACACATTAACCAGTATGATGACTCCAATGATGAAAATATTGACATTCAGTCTAACACTGAACCAAAGGCAGCACCTCAGAAGGCTCCCAACCAGTATCTACAGTTGAATCATCCGGAAGAGAAAATTATGGGAAATAAGAGTGATGGTGTGCAAACTAGAAGAAGACTTGCCCGAAATGATGAACAAGTCAACCTATGTCTCATGACTGAAGTTGAACCCAAAACTTTCATTGAGGCTATCAAGAGACGAGAATGGACGGATGCCATGGAAGAAGAAATTCACTAGATTGAGAAGAACAAGACTTGGGAATTAATCCCTAGACCAGAAGATAAGAACAACATTGGCACAAAGTGGGTCTACTGGAACAAAATGAATGAAGAAGGTAAGGTTGTGAGGCACAAAGCTAGACTAGTGTGCAAAGGATACTCTCAGGTAGAAGGGATTGACTTTGAAGAAACATTTGCATTGGTGGCTAGATTAGAAGAAATTAGGATGTTTCTAGCTTACTCTACCTACAAGGGCTACAAAGTGTACCAAATGGATGTAAAATCTGCTTTTCTAAATGGAAATTTGGAAAAAGAAGTATACATGGAGAAACTAGAAGGATTTCTACTACATGATGATGAGACATTTGTATGTCAGTTAAAGAAAGCTCTGTATGGTCTAAAGCAAGCCCCCAGAGCATGGTACTCAAGATTAGATCTATACCTAAAGGAGTGGGAATTCAAAAAGGGAAGTGCTAACAGCAATTTATACATAAGAAAATATGGGACTTACATGATTATTGTGCTTGTGTATGTAGATGACATCATCTTTGGTGGTAACAAGGATGCTCTCTGCAAAGAGTTTGCTGATCAGATGCAGTCAGAATTTGAGATGTCAATGCTTGGTGAATTGACTTAATTCTTTGTCTTTCAGATACTACAGAAAGATGAAGGAATATTTATCTCATGGGTCAAGTATGCAAAGGAGATGCTGAAGAAATTCCAACTGGAAGATTGCAAACCAGTAAGTACTCCCATGGTGACTGGCAACAAATTCAGTAAGAATGATGAATCGCTGGTAGTGGATCAGACTTTGTACAGATCCATGATAGGAAGTCAACTATATCTAACTGCTTCAAGACTGGATATTGTTCATGCAATAAGTATGGTGGTCAGATTTCAAGCTGCACCAAAACAGTCACACATGAATGTTGTTAGCAGAATTTTTAGGTATCTACAAGGAATGCTCAGCTATGGTTTCTGGTATACTAAACAAGGAAATTTTATTTTGGAAGCATACATTGATGCCAATTGGGCAAGGTGTATTGATGATAGAAAGAGCACAAGTGGTGGTGCATTCTTTCTGGGTGACCGGTTGGTCTCATGGCATAGCCAGAAGCAGGACTTCATCTCCCTATCTACTACTGAAGATGAATACATTGTTGTTGCTACATGTTTCTCTCAGGTGCTTTGGATGAAGCAGACTCTTAAAGATATCCAAGTGGACATCACTAATCCCATTCTCATTCGGTGTGACAATTCAAGTGCAATCAACATAGCCAAGAATCTAGTCATGCATTCCAAAACAAAGCACATTGCAATCAAATACCACTTCCTCAGAGAGAAGGTTGAAGGACAAGAGGTAAGAATGGATTATGTTCCTACTGGTGAACAGGTAGCAGACATTTTCACCAAACCACTACTGGTAAGCACGTTTGAGTACCTCCGACACAAGTTGGGAGTTGTATCATTTACCTAGGAAGGTTTGTGTGGTTCAAAGAGGGAGAAATTGTGTGGCGCAAGTACCCTTTGTCATTGTGTCGAAGGGGGAGAAATGTACCGGTATGGAGTGGACTGTGAGAAGTTGGCATCAATGCCAAAGGGGGAGATTGTTGGCATTTTGGCACTTAGTTGTCATTGATGTCACCCAGTGGAGATTGAGCATGGTAGATGGTTGCTTGGATAATAATGAAGAGGTAGAATGATAAGATGTACAATAGGTAAAGGATGCTATATCGGTCAACAGGTGAAGAACACTCTACTGGCAAAGGGTTTTACTGGTATGTTTGTTGAACCGACTAAACATTGGAAAGTCATGTCCTGATTAGTGTGAAGCTGAGGTGGCAAGCAGGGTGTGGTTAGTGAAGCTTCATCCACAAGGTTGATGAAACAGTATTCACCATTAATGAAGGAACTGTGAATCAAGGGATTGCATCAGACTGATTGTGGCTCGAGGAAGAAGGAATGACAGAGGAAGATCAGGGGAGTAGTTGGCACCTGGATCGAAGCAAGAAGATCAGATTGAAAGAATACCTCGAGAAAGAAATAACAGAGGCATTAATAACAATTTGACAGATGTAAATCTATATAAAGGATCGGGTTTCCCCTGTCTATAAAACATGTCTTAAAAAGCATGGAAATGATGGAGATGAACCGATGGACTTCAAGGAGATCAGATCTTGCAAGATCTGACTAGATTTGATTTGCCTTGAGGATGGTGAATAAACCCTAACCACCTGGATTTTGAATTGTTTTGGCGGGAAATCGTATTATAAGAAAATGGAGTAATGAACAAAAAATTAATGATGATGTAGTAAAGAAAGAAGTGTGGAGAGGAGTTGGAAGAAAAAAACTTAAGAAGGGGTTTTGATCAATTTATAGTGCAAGTAAGCAGGCAGACCAATCAGAGGACTCTACCGGTAGTTACATAGTAGAGCAGTTGAGCCTTATCAGTAAGGCATGGCAGAGCAGGTAGCATCCCAGTGTGACCCAGTGTACTGAGAGACTATGTGTGAGAAGGAGAGAAAGATAACATAAAGTTGATTGATTCAAGAGCTACAGAATTCATTTGCAGTAAGAAGCCTAAATTGTACTCAAATAGCATTTCAATATATATTGCCAAGTTGGAGCTTAGTGTAGGGGTTGGTGCTCCTTGGGTTGGTTCCCTAAAAGTGTAGGGGTTGGTGCTCCTTGGGTTGGTGCCCTAAAATTTGTAACTATGTTTTACTGTGAGGCTTGATTGGAGCAGTAGACTTGAGTAGCTTTTCTCACAGAGGTTTTTCTCATATTGGGTTTTCATCATAAATCTGGTATTGTGAGTTGGTTGTGTGTGCATGGTCACTTTGGCTTTCTTTCTTATATTACGGGCTTGACTGTCTTTGTGATTAAGTACATATTTGATATTCTCAAGTTAGATTAGAAAAAGAATAGACCTAGGAACCACTGATTCACCCCCCTCTCAGTGGTACTCTATGTTCAACAGAGCTAAACCTGTCAAACAAAAGCACAGAAAGATGCACCACAGATTGTCCTTTTCCTAAATTAAATAAATATCTTATTTATTTAATTGATCAAACTTCTTCTATTAATTAAATAAATCTTTATTTATTTAATTAATTCATTAACCTTTTCTACCCATGACACATGTCATTCATCTCTTAATTCATACACTACCTACCCCTTTCATTATTTTATTATTTTCTATACCTACCCTCTAATCATATCTGACCTCCTTTTACACCTCTCAATCTTATCCCTCCATTTCATATAGTGTCTTCTATATAAGGAGATGCTTCCTTCATTATCAACCCTAATCAATCATCCTAAGGACCTGACTATTTGATCAATTGATTACTTCGCATATGTGATCCTACTTGCAACCACATTCCGTTCTTTATTGAGCTCTTGTGCACATAAAATCTGAGAGCAATTATATCAAGCAAGATCAATGGAGATAGGAAGAATGGAGATCCAAACCCTATTGGACATGTGATGGTATAATCTTTGTGATTTCATTTGATTTGCATTGTCTTAGGTAATCTTCATATGTTATGGTGGATCTTTGTTGTTGTTAGGCTAGGGTTTTGTGGATGAATTCATTTAGCCTTTCAATATCATTATTATTGTTATCCATTTTCACCATATACATTTTGGCACGCCCGGTGGGACCCTTGTCCCTTTTTGCATTTAACATCTTTGTGGCAAATTTTGTGTTTTGAAGTTGCAGATCTGACATTTTCGACAGCATTTTGATATTTTCACGTCTGCGTACTTTCGGATCGCATTTTTGATTTTCTGGCGCATCTGCGACATCAGGAACAGCATCTATGTTACCGATAGTATTTTATTTTGCAGATTCCAGAAACCGCGTTTGTGTTCCTAAGGCGCGTCTGCAGTGTTTTTAGACGCGTCTGTGTCCAGAAGTCGCGTCTGGAATCTGGAGACGCGTCTGTGTCTCACAGAACCGTGTCTGCGTCACAAAGCCGCATCTGTGTCTAAGGTAATCGTGTCTGTGTGCACCGGTTTCAAATTTTGAGTTATTGATTTAGTTTTGGGTTTTGCATTTAAGGTTTCAGATCTGGTTTATTTTGAGCTAACATTTTCAGATCTAGCTAATGAAATTGGTACAGCTTGTCTTGAAAGCAAAATCGTTTTGTTGAAGGCCCCTATTTTCACAAAGTCTTTTTGATTTAAAATTTACCTAACTTGTGTGCTTGTAGGAAGGGGTGATTATTTGAAACAAATCCAAACTACTAACAAATCTTTGTTGCAAGTCCTTGGCAAGGGTTTTTGGATTTTTATTGTGTGCCTTGTTTTCATAGACTAGCAAACACTTCAATTGGTGCACTAAAATTGAATCATTGTCTTTTGTGTCTTGAGCAATAGGCTCTTTTTGTTTAATCTTTAGAGGGCCTATCTTCCCGTGTGGTCATTAGGACTACTAGTGAGAAGAGAACAACCCAAGTGGTAGCAAAAGAAAAGCCATCTTCTTCCAAACCACTATAAATAACTATATTCATGGTGAAAACTATGAATAATATGTGTTGATTAGTTCATACCGACACTATGTCTCCCCATAAACCCGTTTGATCAAATTTATTTGATCATTTGTAGGGCGTAACCCCTACCGGCTGGGAGCCTTCTGTATTTACAGAGCTGAAAGTGCCACATGTATGGCCACACGAGCGGATGCCCTTACTAGCACCTTTTTTTTTTAGAAGCCCAAATCCTTCTAGTTGTTGAGGCAGGAGATCGGACCTCTGGTAGCGGCCCGCACACATACGGTTCTTAGTAGAGATACAAAGTTCACCACGGGGATTTTTCATGGGGACTGATGCTTGGCTGACTCGAGAAGTGAGTGCCGAGGGTGGAGCCAGTGAGGTCAAGAATCTAAGTATCCGCTCTGAATAGCGTAGCCTCAGGGGTAAAACCTCATGTGGGATCAACAACTATTGTCTTGGCCAGCCATAAGAATTGTGCTTGACTTATTTTAAACATTCAAAACATTCAAGACCAAACATCAAAACATTGTGTCTTTTGTGTCTTCAAGTGTATGCAAAACATTTTTTTACATCAAACAACACACTTTTCTTGGAGTCATTTTGAGTCTAGACACTTGCAAATATTGGGTCTTCATCAACACTGTGTCCTCTTGTCATGAAAAACAGTCAAACAGTCAGATTTGGTCACAACAAAACAACTTCACAGATTGGAAAAAATTGCACAATTTTTGCAGAAACGCGTCTATGTCTGATATAATAGCATATGTGTTGTATAACCGCGTCTGTGAAGGGCAGAAATGCATCTGTGTTCCCAGAATCAACAGTGCACTTTACAAAAATCTCAGAAGCATGTCTGTGTTAAACAGAACCACGTCTGTGTCAAGAAATCGCGTCTATACAGTATACAGGCACGTATGTGTTCAGAATAGAAAAAAAACTTTTACAGTCTAGCAAACAAACACAGTCAGTTTCAGAATTCTTGAGCTTCCTAGGTCATTTTCTCCAAGGTTCATTTAGCATTCAACTTGTCTTTGGGTCTCACAAAGTCCATCATTGCTTTACACCTCACATTGCATTCACATTTGTCTAAACTTGAGTCAAAAGGTCACTTGCTTGTCCTCATCATACTTTGTCAACACACTACATACAACAACACTTTGCTAAGTGGTCCCTCATCAAGGTCCATCACCTTTGGGTCTCATTTGGTCTTACTTAGAGTCAAGGCCAACTTACCTCATCAAGAGAAACTATCCTCTCTTTGGAAGTCACACCTACTCTACTACATACATACTTGGTCTTACACTTTGGACATTGCAAGTACACCTCGGATTCATTTAAATTCCATCCAACTCTTGGTCTTCCATACTTTTTCCATTTTCATCTAGTCTAACACATCTTGGTCAATACCTAGTTCATGGTTGAAACCCGTCTTCAAAAATCTAGGAGAGAAACTAAAGAGGCTCAAGAGTCCACAAACATGAGTGTCTATGAGTATGACAATGATGTCTTTTTCAATACTGATCATAACACATTACCTGACATGGATGCCTATAGAAACATTCCAAATGTTGAGAGCATGGACACTACAAACAACAATGATACACACAATGACAATATGGACAACTTTTTCGTACATTCTATAGATGTGGAAGAATCCATTATGGACCCCCACTTCAATTGATTGATTGAGGAAATAATGAGGATGGATAGACAATACTTCTTACAAATGATGGCACAAAGTGGAGCCAAGATACCTCATGATTTTGACATGTCTCAAATAATGGAACATAGGCCTTTGCAACAACCTCACTCCAACATGGATCAAAGGAGACCTAATAGTGGAGGCAATAGAGGACCACATATGGTGCTTGAATCACCATCATCTTTGTTTCAAATACCAAAGGTCCCACATACACATGGTCAAGCATATGATACTCACCTTCACAGACCATTATGGAAGTCTTATGTAGAAAGATATGCTCAATCACATATCAATGCTACGGATCAACCACCAAAGCAATTGGATATTCAAAGGCATGCTCAAAATTTGGACATAAGGAAACCCCATGTCAAATTTGGGGGCAACACATTAGAACATGACATGCCTGTAGAGTATGGTATACATGGACAAAATAGATATTTCGTTCCTCAACATGAATCTATACCAAGTGGTCCATATATGCAGCATCATTATAGACCTCCTCCATATGAACATGTGTATGATCAATATCATCCATATATGCAACATTCTCCTCCTCCAATTGGTGCCTCAAGCATGGGGTATGGTCCAAGAAGTCGATCTCCACCTAAGAACAATTTGGAGCAACAAATCAGGGACTTACAAAAGAAAATGGAGGACATAAATACATCGAAGCCAACTTACACAATGAGAAACATATGTCCCTATCCATTTGACAAGAGCATTCCAATGCCTCCATTTCCTACACACTTTGTGATGCCTAAGTTTGATAAGTATAGAGGCAAAGGAGATCCTAAGGCACATATAAGATAGTTTTTCACAGCTTGCATTGAGGTAGCAGCAGAAGAGACATATTTGATGAGATTATTCCCACAGAGCCTAGGCGATCAAGCTATGGAATGGTTCTCCCAACTTCCACCTGGCATTAAGTCATGGGGTCACCTAGCAGAGGCATTTATCCAACATTTCTCCTACAACATAGAGACAGACATATCAGTCACTACTTTGTGCAACACCAAGCAAAAAGAGAGAGAGTCTTTTGCATCATTTTTACAAAGATGGAGAAATCTAGCTAGCAGATGCTCTTGTGAAATTCCACAAAAACAAATGGTAGAGATGTTCACCCAAAACATTAACAAAGACATTGGCTATGATCTAAGAAAAGCTTGTTTGTCTACCTTCAAGGACATCATTGAAAAAGGCTTAGCGACAAAAAAGGTCCTAATTGAACAAGGAGTCATTAAGATATTCAAGGAAAACAAAGATGACTTTAAAGGAAAAGATAAGCCAATATTCTAGAATAAAAACAAGAACACAGTCAATGATGGTGTTGTTGATGCCAATACAGTGCGACCCAAAATCATTTTTTCAGGATCAAGTTCTACAAACAATCAAGTGAATACTCAAACAACTTCTAGATCATGAAGGAAGTACACTCCATTGGGAGAACCACTTGAGTCAGTTTTCAAAAAGCTAGTGGCAAACAAGGTAATCACAGTTCCAGATTTTCCTCCATATGAGCCAAAGGTCAAACCAAATTGGTGGAATGATGACAAATATTGTGAATTTCATAAGAGCAAGGGTCATAAGATAGGAAATTGCCATCGACTGAAGAACATCATACAAGATCTCATTGATAGAGGTGACATTGAGATTGAAGGGCACTCATCCAATCAAGAACATGAAATGTTTAAGGAACCATTCCCAAAACATGACAAGGGAAAAGCCAAAGCCACAGATGACCAGACCAACTATACCAGAGCATCCTATAACTATGATTCAACTATCAATCACATCTCGATGGATAATTATGTCTCTACCATTATCATCAAGGACAAAACCCCTGAGAATTCTACCCAGAGACCCAAGATCGTTCTGAAAGGCGTTGGATCTTCTTCCGAACCTACCTCTGAATGTCATGTTACAACCCGTCGAGGTAAATTCACTTTGCAAGGTGCTCCAGCCAAAAACACTGCTTCTTCATCAACCAAGCCTGAGTATGACCTTGTAGAACAGTTAGGGAAGACACCCGCACTCATCTCCATACTTGAACTCTTGCGCATATCCCCCGCACATAAATCCATTCTTGACAAAATCTTGAGAGAAACTGTTGTTCCTACTGATCTGAACGTGGACCAGTTTCAAGCCATGGTGGGATACCTTTCCATTCCACATTCCCTTACATTCATAGAAGTCGATGATGCCTCCGTAAGTCAGCCACATAATGCACCATTACACATTGAAGCCTTCATACACAAACATAGAATCAAACGAGTCCTGATAGATGGAGGAGAAGGTCTAAACATTTGTACATTGAGCACTATTAAACAATTGGGATATTCCGACAAAGCTGTGAATTCTACAAACAAAATAACTATCAAAGCATATGATGATGAAGAGCATTCATCCAAGGGTACAGTCACCTTACCCCTCAGAGTTGGGCCAGTTAAAAAGGATGTGGTTTGTCAAGTACTTGATCTTGATCTCACATACAACATATTGCTAGGACGTCCTTGGATTCATGAAATGAGGGCAGCCCTGTCTACATATCACCAATGCATTAAGTTTCCTCACAATGGAGTTGAAATAACAGTTAATGGTGATCCTAATCCATTCATATATTGCAACAATCTGCGACCTAGATCAGAAATAACAATTCCAGCTAATCGAGAAGTTGTTCCTTCTTCGGCATACATTGATCCTGAGTCATTAAAACCTTCGACATCAAAACAAAGTGAGCTTAAAGGAAAATTTTAGGACAAGGGCATGGGGGAATACACTTTAAATCAGACCATGTACTTACGACAAGTCATGAGTTCACCAAAAGAATATGGAAGACCACATCCTAACAAGCAAGTATCCATCATGGTACTCAAATGGGACCCTACTACCTTTCAAAGATGGGGTGAACTGGAAGAGGAAGACTTATACAAAATGCTTTACAAAGACATTGAAGATGATACACAAGATCACATCAGTCTACCATGTGAGAAATATGGCAAAGGTTTCAAGATCCTACAAAAATTCGGGTATGATGGAAAAAGCCCTCTTGGGTTACGAAAGGAAGGCATCATTGAACCTTTACAACTTGAATTGACTTTCAAAAAGGAACGCTTGAAAGGACTTGGTTTCTTGACTTCCAAGATCCACACTCAAAAGACAGAAGAAGCCTTACAAATCAAAGCTGCCACAATTCAACAAGAAGGTCGCTATTCCACAGACTCCAACAAATGGAAATGGGGTTCAGACAAGTCTTCCAATGACTACGAGCTCACCGAGACATTCAGAGAGCCAGATGAACCCACAGAAGAGGAGGAATTTTATAAAAGGTTCAAAGTTGGTCAAGAAACAACCCATGAGGATTCCACATAGTCCTTGTCTCAAGGTTCTAGGTTGAAATCACATAGGATGAGAACAACTGTCCCAGAATGCGCTAATAGTGATGATAATTTGGATTCATCCATGATTGAGAGTGATGAGGAGAGTGCCATCGATGACCTCGATAATTACCTTGACATACCCGAATATAACTGCATCTTCACTCTTAGTCCTGCTAACTTCGAAGACATTAAAAGCCTTCCCCTTGTTCACCACCAACTCATTGATTGGGATCATGAAGGACCTGCACAGTTTGACACATTCCAAAATGATGAAGCTTTTATTGACTATCTTGGCATACGAGACGATCTTCCTCCTGGGGACCATAAAGCAGGATACACTATAGAACTCAATAGCGTGGCATATTTTGGTGAGGGTGTCAGACCTTCCAGTCACAAAAATGTGAAGATAAGAACAAACTAAGGGTCTTATGGTGAAAACCACATTGTGGCGCTGTCTGACCCCAAAAAAATAAAAAGAAAGGATGTATCTGAGGGCGAAAACCTCTCTGAGGCACCCGGAGATGGAAGGCTCGACATTCTCCCAGCATCATATGAGGAAAAGTCATCCATGTTGGTAGAGGAGACTATCAAAACAAACATTGGTACAGAAGAGGTTCCACACAACATATTCCTTGCTCAATCGTTGACGGAGTCAGAAAGGTCAAAATTCATAAGTTTCTTCAAAGAACGACAAATCAACTTTGCCTGGTCATACGTTGATATGCCTAGATTAGATCTGGATTTGGTAATGCATCATTTGACAGTTAAACCGGGGGCAAAACCAATGAAACAGAAATTAAGAAAGATGCATCCACAAGTGGCATTACTAGTCAAAGCAGAACTTGAGAAATTATTGGATGTCGGATTCATACGCCCAATTGATTATCCTGAATGGATCTCCAACTTAGTGTCTATCAGTAAACCAGATCGCAGCATCAGAATATGTACAGATTTCAGAGACATCAACAAAGTTTGCCCAAAGGATGACTTCCCATTACCAAATATTGACTTGATTGTTGATCTCACAGCAGGTCATGAAATGTTATCATTGATGGATGGATTCTCTGGTTATAATCAAATAAAGATTGCACCCAAGGATCAACACAAAACATCATTCACTTCTCCTTGGGGAACTTTCTGCTAGAATGTCATGCCCTTCAGGTTAAAAAATGCAGGTGCTACATATCAAAGAGCCATGACTACTATCTTTCATGATCTCATGCACATAACTATGGAAGAGTATGTCGACGACCTCTTGGGAAAATCAATAGACAGAAATACACATTTGGACATACTTTCAGTCATCTTTGATCGGTTGGAAAAATACAAAGTAAGATTAAACCCCAAGAAATGTGTCTTTCGAGTAACCTCCGGGAAGCTCCTAGGATTCATTGTATCCAAAAGAGGAATCGAAGCTGATCCAGCAAAAGTCAAGGCCATCCTGGAGATGCAACCACCAAGAAATATCAATCAACTTTGGTCTTTACAAGGGAGACTCCAGTCCATACGAAGATTCATAGCGCAACTTGCAGATAAGTGTAATCCTTTTCAGCACCTGCTACATAAAAACATCAAATTCAAATGGGATGATAACTGTCAACAGGCTTTCCAGACACTCAAAGATTACCTTCTAAATCTGCCAGTTCTAATGCCACCAGTTCCAGATCAACCTCTGTTACTATACATATCAGCTACTCCAATAGCATTGGGGGCACTCTTAGCACAACAAATTGTTGAGGGCAAGGAAAAAGCAGTATACTATATCAGTCGCACATTGGTGGGATATGAGCTAAACTACACACCAATTGAACATGCATGTCTCGCCGTGGTTTTTGCTTCACAAAAATTATGACATTACATGCTCACTCATAAGACTAAGTTGGTTGCAAGAATCAATCCATTGAAATACCTTCTCAATAAAGCAACACTTACTAGGCGACTAGCCAAATGAGTCATGATCCTGAGTGAATTCGACATCGAGTATGTGGATAGAAAAGCAATAAAAGGACAAGCCATCATAGATCAATTAGCAGATGCCCCCATGATAGATGATGTTCCTCTAAGTTTAGAATTTCCAGATGAATCCATTTTAACAATGTCACATGCAACGCCATGGCAACTGTACTTCGACGGCTCATACACACAGCATGGGGCAAGAGCTGGCATCCTCTTTATAACTCCTCAAGGGGATTCTATACCAAAGTCATACTGCTTATCATTTCCTTGCACTAACAATATAGTGGAATATGAGGCATTAACAACTGGATTACGGATTGCAGTTTAGTGGAAGATCCAGGAACTTCATGTTTTTGGGGACTCTCAACTTGTAATCCATCAAGCAACTGATGATTAACAAACAAATGATGAAAAATTAATGCCTTACAAACAAATGGTGGATGACCTGAAACAACATTTCACAAAGATAGATTTTGAGCAGATACCAAGAGAGCGGAATCGAGCCGTAGATTCCATGGCTACAATTGCTTCACTAATCAATCTACCTCCAAATGAGACCCACTATGAGTTCTTGGTGGATAAACTTTTGGTTCCTTCATATGAAATCGTTCCTACTGAGATGATATGTGTCGTCGGTCCTGAGTCCCAGTTATATGGTTCCATTTTCACATACCTTCGTGACAATACCCTACCTCCTGATTTATCCAATAACCAATGTCGCACTTTCATTCACCAATCCTCTCGATATGTCATTTTAGCTGATATCCTATACCGGCGAGGTCTAGATGGTACTCTTCTTATATGTTTAGAAAGCGACGAAGCTCAGATTGCGTTACCTGAAGTACATGAAGGGATATGTGGTCCACATGCTAGTGGTCCTACCTTAGCCAAGAAACTCATCAGGACTGGATATTACTGGCCCAATATGGAAAAGGACTCATATCAGTTTGTCAAGAAATGTAAGCAATGTCAAATTCATGGAGACCTCATACACGCACCAGCGCAAGAACTTCAATCAATTGCGTCTGCTTGGCCCTTTTGTCAGTGGGGACTCGATCTCATAGGCAAGATTCACCCTCCCTGTTCCAATGGTCATAAATTCATTATCACTGCCATCGAATATTTCACAAAATGGATTGAAGACGTGCCTCTCGCACAAGTCACTGGAAAACAGATTGCTACATTCATCCTCAACTATATCATTTGCTGATACGGTATTCTTGTTTCCATTATCACTGATAATGGGCGCCCCTTCAAAAATCAGGATGTTCATGAACTTTGTGACCGCTTCCATATTTCTCATCATTTCTCCACGCCATATTACCCCCAAGGTAATGGTCAAGCTGAGGCGTCTAATAAGACAATCCTTAAAATCCTCAAAAAGACAGTCAACGACGCTAGCCATAATTGGCATATCCAACTTAATCCTGCACTTTGGGCCTACCGCACAAGTGTTCGCACACCCACAGGAGCCACACCCTATTCACGTGTCTATGGTACTGAAGCCATCTTGCCTATTGAGGTCGAGCTACCCTCTTTACGAGTCTCTTTGCAAAACATTATCAGTGATGAAGACTATAGGGTATCCCGCTTACAAGAACTGGAACTACTGGATGAACGAAGACAAACTGCTTTTAATCATCTCAAGGCTTATCAACAATGAATGAGTCGCAGCTACAATCACAAGGTCAAGCCTCGCGCATTTGAGGTAGGTGACTTGGTTCTCAGAGAAAATCCCAAAAATCAGCAAGATAGAGAGAAGAAGGGCAAGTTCGAACCAAATTGGCTTGGTCCTTACATCATTATAGCAGCATATGGATGGGGCATATCAGCTCTCAACTGCAGAAGGTGAACCTTTGGAGGATCCTATCAACAGCATGCACCTTCGCAGGTTTTACACATAGCTCTTTAGAGTATCCTAATTCAAAAAATAAAAAATAAAAATAAAAAAAATTCAAAAATACAAAAAAAAAATTATAAAACAAAAAAAATCATTACTTGGTGAAAACCTGGCAAATAGGCGCCTTGTGACACAAAAAAAAAATCAAAAAATCAAAAAAAGTAAAGAGAAATAATTTCATCCAACGGTGAAAACCACTTTGGTGGCGCCCTAGGCAAGTACCATGGTGAAAACTGGGTCACCAGCGCCATGTGTAGAGACATTGCTCCTCCCTCCTTCAGGATTCTCTTTCATCACTTCACTTTGCACACACTCATGACCAATTCATCCATAATAAACTTACCCATTCCCATCATGGCTTGTTATTGATCTACCCAAGATTGGTTAGCCATTCATAATAAACCTCCCTTTTCATCCCTTTCCATCCATAATAAATCAGCTCCTATCTGTGGCTAAGGCAAATCCTACATCTAGTGATGGGTGTGGAACTGAGAGCATCACATGCTTCGAGGAGTATAGTTTCTTCCAGTTTTCTTCAGTCTATCCGCGCACAATTCGCAATAAAGCAGCATCTGCATCGCCAATCTGCAATAAAGTTTCATCTTCTTTGCAATAAAGTATCAGTTTCATGGATTCAGTTAGTTTCAGATGAGACAGCAGCAACAATGGGCTTCAACAAAATCAAATCTTTCAACAGACTCAGACAACATTATGGTTTAGTGCTATCTATCCATTTTGTGAAAGTAAACATTGTGACCACAATCAAATCAGACTTATACAAGTGACAAGAGACACTAAATTTGAGGACTATAGTGGATGTTGGTGTCGAGTCTTGGTTTTCTTTTGATTTTATCTTTTGGTGACATGTCTTTTAGCTTTTCCAGGATGTCTCTGACTAGAGATTTTATCTCCAGGATGTCTCTAACTAGAAAGGTGAGGATGGGGTATCGTCACCTATTTTTCTTTACTGTATGTGGATTGTCTCTTAGTAATGCTATGACTTGTCCAAGGATATGAGGACACTGTGAGTCTAGTGTGAACTGGGGCATTCCTTGTTTGTGACTATCTTATCTCCATGCAAATAGGTACATTGACTTTCTGGGTCGAACATATGCCTCTATTGTCATAACCTACTTGCCATAATAAAGCTCAATGATGATAACACACAAGAAGCTCTTTCACTTTCATATCTTCTATCTTCCATCCCCCTTTCTTGATTGACTTCCATTGTCCTTCTCGAGTCCATGTAGCCTGCTATCACATGACTGAGTATAATGACACACCAAAAACATTTGCATTTCATGTAGTTGCACCTGCATTACCACATATAAGCATTTCATACATACATATAGATATCACAACTGCATCACATCCTACACACAACACCTGTTAGCACAATTTACATTTGCATTATCATATTCATTTGCATTACATACATTCACAATTGCATCATGCATACACATATTAAAACATAAAAGAACACAAAAATATTGCATTTCCTCATGTACATATTTGCACCCATATCATAAGCATCACATAAGAACATCTCATCACATAGGTACACATGCATATAGCTGCCACAAAGATGAATCATCTCATATATATATATAAAGTGTCATGATACAATGATGTCAAAATCATATGGCTACAATCACCCGTAGGTGTCTACATCATCATACAAAAATGGTACAATACTGATACATAGGGAGCCCTCCACGGCTATGATGAACTCCCTCCCTCGGAGCCGTTGGCCTCGACGGAATCTGAGCCCCCAAAGGACCCGCCCCAGGATCATCACTCCTATTCCCTCTATCTGGTGGTGGCAGAGGACCCATAACCCCACCACTCGATGCCTGTCTCCTCCGGCTCCCTCCCGTAGCTGTCATTGTCCGCGATGGTCTATAGAAGCTCCTCGTCCACTGATCAGCTGGCACCACACCATAATAGAGATCCCGCCAGTAACCAATCTCCTCCCCTGCCCGTAGGACGTAGGCATATCCAACGCTTGTGTCCTCTATCGCCTACCTCCCAACCCTCATTGCTGTCTCAGCCTCTGTGTAGTACTGAATGGCCTGATCCTGCTCCCGCTCAGTATCTCTGAGCCGCCTCCTGAGCCTATCCCTCTCCCTCTCCAGCTCTTGGATGTCATCTACCTATCCTTGGCAGATCTCCCTCAGCTCCGTCAACTCATCCTCCTCTGCCTCAGCCCCTTGTGGCTCCCCCTGTACTGGTGCCTGTGCCTATACTGGTGCCTATACTGGTGCCTGTCCCTGTATCTATCTTTGTACCTATCCCTGTACCTGCACCTGTCTGGGACCCTGTGCTGCTAGCACCTGTAGCGGTAATCCATCGTGACCCCTCACTACCCAAGCCTGCCTGTCCTCTCCACCCTCCCTTCGTGGCACCACCCTCCTCTCTCCAAATACCCCGCTCCTCCTTCATCGGCCTCTACCCCCATCATCTCCATCATCATCACCATCCCCACCACCATCTCCATCTAGTAGCTCTCTTGGATCCGTTAGGCATGGGAATGGATGCTTGGCCCAGTATGCTATGTACTCGGCATCCATGCCGGCATCCTCAATCTCTAGCCACATATCCTAGGGAAGGGCATCATCTCTACTAGCTCTGTAACAGCCTGATCATATGATAATAAGGGCCCAAACTACGCCTGATCTCTGACAGTCCGTGCATACATGCCTGAACCCCGTGGCATCCGCTAGATCCTGCCGAACTGCCTGCCCACCCTGTCCACTAGCTGCCTCTCCAGTACATAGGGTGTCCGCCCAATCAGATACCTACTCTGGAAGGTGTAGGGCAGCTCTACTGCATCATCCTCCCACTGCTCGCATCCCAAGTATGGCCTCCATATAACCATGTCAATGTCATCAATCACCCGCCGCCAGTGCTCTAACCTGCCAATCTGTGGCTGCGAAGTGATCATGTCGTACAAGTGTACGAAACTACGTCCATGACCTTTGCCCCTAAAATGTATCAATCTCATCACTAGTAGATGCTCATAGGCCCACACCTGTAACAATGTGACCCCGCAGCCCAATCCCACTAACCCATGGTACACAAACTGATGCAGCTCATAATAAAGGTGTGCTAGCACACACGGTCCCCAGGCATATCTGGTGTGTTGTGTCACCAATTTCTCCAATGCTCCTCCCCAGCCCACAGCCAACCCTCGTGTCGCTCTATCAGGACACAAGAACTCACTGATCGCTCCTCCTATCACTACTGGCAGTGCTAATCCTGTAGCTGTCATGGTATCCCAAGCCACATGCCTTGCCCTCATCTCCAGTCCTGGGTCCTGGAACACTCATCTCAAGGCCTCCCTATCTCCATCTTGATCATAGGGAATCAACTCCCCATTGATTGGTATCCTCAAGATCCTATATACATCCTCAAGGGTGACTGTCATCTCCCCCATCGGTAAATGAAAGGTGCAAGTCTCGGAGTGCCACCTCTCCGCCAATGTAGTCAGCAGTCCCATGTTCGCCCGAAACTTAGGCACATACAAAATATGTCTCAATCCCATAGCCTCAATCGCAGCTCATTCCTCGGCTGTCAACTTAGGTCACAACCTCTGAGTCAATGAGAATCTCTCCCGTGACTCCAGCATAGGCATATACTCCTGCAGTCAAGCAAATCAATCATGTCAGTCATCGTGGCATTCAATGTTCATCACAAAATGCTACTTTTTATCTAAGTGCATATGGCATTCTATCCTAGTGACACTCATTGTTCATCACAAAGTGTTGCTATCTATCCTAGTGACACTCACTGTTCATCACAAAGTGTTGCTATTTATCCTAGTAGTACTCACTGTTCATCACAAAGTACTACGTGTGTGGCACTCACTGTTCATCACAAAGTGCTACTCACATTTGCACTCACTATTCATCACAAAGTGTTGCTCATATTTTAGTACTCCCTATTCATCACAAAGTACTATATCTTGGTACTCACTGTTCATCACAAAGTGCCTTGATCTATCCTATCCTAGGGCCTCTGCTTGAGTGTATCCTCTTGAGTAGTTTCCTAATTAGCAACGTATGTTCTATCACAGAATTGTCAATCCTAGCCCTATTTGCTATCCTAGTCTTCCCTAGAGGACCTGCTTCAGTGTATCCTCTCAGCAGCTTATCCAATTGACAGCATATGTTCATCACAAAATTGCCTATTTGACCTAGAAGACAAAAATTCACCTTTTTTGGACATAAACGCGCTTTCCTGTCATAAACACGCTTGAAGACTGCATAAACGCGCCTGTTTTACATAGACGCGCCTGAAACACACAGACGTGCCTATGCTCTGCACAGACGCGCCTGGGTGACACAAACATGCCTTCTTGGCATAGACGTGCCTACACAGCACAGATGCAGCCGCATTCGGCACAAACATGTTTTCCATCATATACGCGTCTGGCACAAACACAGACGCGCCTGGCACCAACACAGACACGCCTGGACATTTTTTGACATTTTTGGACCCTAACCTAAAGCGCATTTATTGCCCTATCTAGCATGCATTAATGACAACAATAAATGCAACAAAGTACGAGGAGGTTTTGTGGTACTTACCGGCTCTCCTGCCTCTACTGGCCTCTGGAATCGGTGAACGCGATCGAATCTGTGAACAAAGGCCATCGCTGTTGACTACTACTGCTCTATTCTCACTCTGCACTCTGATCTCTTGGATGTGTGGATGACAATGAGGATGTATTTCCCTCATGGTCTATCTTATAGACTGCCCTAGCCCTCGTCTCCCGAGTCAATCTTCATTATCCCGTGACTCTGTCACTTTATCCAGTCAGTCCATTTTATCCCGTCTTTCTTATCGAGAGATTGTCTGCGATCTTTTCAGACATTTTCATCCAATCTCTCAAGGGGGCATATCATTCCCATCTTGGGGCAACTCTGTATCAGTTCATCTTATCTTCTTTGAAACAACGCGACAAGCCGCATTGTCTCAAAGAGGGGCAAAATGTAGACACCTAAAATTGTCATGTCTAATTAAATAAATATCTTTATTTATTTAATTACTTTAGCCTAATTCTTCTATTAATTATATAAATATTTCTTTATTTAATTAATTCATTTATCCTCTTCTAGCCTTATTTCTCATTTAAATAAATACATTTATTTATTTAAATTTTCCTTTTCCTAAATTAAATAAATATTTTATTTATTTAATTGATCCCACTTCTTCTATTAATTAAATAAATCTTTATTTATTTAATTAATTCATTAACCTTTTCTACCCATGACACATGTCATTCATCTCTTAATTCATACACTACCTACCCCTTTCATTATTTTATTATTTTCTATACCTACCCTCTAATCATAGCCGACCTCCTTTTACACCTCTCAATCTTATCCCTCCATTTCATATAGTGTGTTCTATATAAGGAGATGCTTCCTTCATTATCAACCCTAATCAATCATCCTAAGGACCTGACTATTTGATCAATTGATTACTTGGCATATGTAATCCTACTTGCAACCACATTCCGTTCTTTGTTGAGCTCTTGTGCACATAAAATTTGAGAGCAATTATATCAAGCAAGATCAATGGAGATAGGAAGAATGGAGATCCAAACCCTATTGGACATGTGATGGTATAATCTTTGTGATTTCATTTGATTTGCATTGTCTTAGGTAATCTTCATATGTTATGGTGGATCTTTGTTGTTGTTAGGCTAGGGTTTTGTGGTTGAATTCATTTAGCCTTTCAATATCATTATTATTGTTATCCATTTTCACCATATAGAGCAGGTCTTGTGATGCTTTCTCTTATGGATGGATTTATAGGGTACAACCAGATTAAAATTTCTTTACAGGATCAACACAAAATTGCTTTCACATGTCCATGGGGAACATACTATTGGAATGTAATGCCATTTGGTCTAAAGAATGCAGGGGCAACATATCAAGGAACCATGACTACCATCTTCCATGACATGATGCATGCAATAATGGAAGATTATGTGGATGATTTACTAGCTAAATCATTAACAAGAGAGGGTCATCTTGCAGTACTGGATAAAATCTTCAATATATTAGAACAATACCACGTTTGTCTCAATCCAAAGAATTGTGTCTTTAAAGTAACTTCTGGGAAGCTCTTAGGATACATTGTCTCAAGTAAAGGCATTGAGGTAGATCCTGCGAAATTCAAGGCAATCATGGACATGCCACCTCCAAAGAATATCAATCAGTTGAGGACATTACAAGGGCGGATACATTCAATTCAGCGATTCATTGCACAATTGGTTGATAAATGTCATCCCTTCACCCATCTGTTACATAAAAATATCCGCTTTCAATGGGATGTGAAATGCTAGCAAGCATTCCAAATTCTTAAAGACAACCTAATGAATACGCCATTGTTGATTCCACCACATCCAAGCAGACCCCTATTATTATACATTTCAGCTACAACCATGGCATTAGGATTATTTCTTGCACAACATAATTCAGGAGGAAAAGAATATGTTGTCTACTACATCTCTTGAACATGAGTAGTCTATGAACTCAATTACACACCTATTGAGAGAGCTTGCCTATCAGTTATCTTGGTAGCCACCAACTTAAGGCACTACATGTTAACATACAAAGTACAACTTATTGCCAAGATAGATCCACTCAAGTACCTACTCAGCAAGGCAGAATTGACAAGCCGCTTGGCCAAATGGGTTATGATCCTGAGTGAGTTTGATATTGATTAGTGGACCGCAAAGCTATCAAGGGATATGTTATTGCAGATCAATTAGCTGATGCACCACTCAAAGGCGACCATCCTCTTATTTCCAAATTTCTAGATGAGGAAATTTTAATGATCATAGCTACACAACCTTGGATGCTATATTTTGATGGCTCATACACCAGACATGGCTCGAGGGCATATATTCTTTTTATCACACCTCAAGGTGACAGTATCCCAAAGTCCTACAGACTCACTTTCCCATGCATAAATAATATAGAAGAATATGAGGCCTTAATCATAGGACACAGATTAGCCATACAATGGAATTTAAAAGAGCTACAAGTATATGAAGAATCCTAGCTGGTCATCTGACAAGTCACTAATGAATAGCAAACAATGGATGATAAGCTCATGTCGTACAAAAGGATGGTGGATAGTTTCAAAGAATCATTTACAACTATCACATTTGAGCAAGTACGAAGATATTTAAATCGAGTTTCCGATACAATGGCTACAATTGCATCTCTCCTGGATCTTCCACAAAATTCGACATGCTATGAGTTCTTGGTAGAACAGCTTTGGATCCCCGCTTATGATATCCCTAAATCTGAAATGATATGTCACCTTATCAGTTTTGACTCCCCATGGTATGGTGATTTTTTCACTTACCTACATGACCACACACTTCCCCTAACCAATCAAACAACCAACAAAAAACCTTTATCCGCCAAGCCACTAGATACACCATCATTTTTGAAACCCTATACAAACAAAGTCTTGATGGTACTCTCCTTCAATGTTTGGAACAAGATGAGATAACAAAAGCCTTGGAAGAGGTACATGAAGGAATTTGTGGGGCTCACTCAAGCGGTCCTTCACTAGCAAACAAAATCATGCGAGTCGGATACTATTGGCCCTCCATGGAAAAATACTCCTATTATTTTGTCAGAAAGTGCAAGAAGTGTCAAGTTCATGGAGATGTAATACATGCCCCAGCACATGAATTACAACCTATCACAACACCATGGCCCTTATGTCAATGGGGACTTGACCTTATGGGTAAAATCCATCCATCTTCATCCAACGGTCATAAATTTATCATTACTGCCACAAAATACTTCACAAAGTGGATCGAATCCATTCCACTTACCCAAGTCGCCGACAATAAGATTGCCTCATTCATCTTCAATTACATCATATGTCAGTATGGTGTACCCATGTCCATCACCACAGATAACGAGCTCCCTTTCAAAAATCAAGTTTTTTGTGAGCTCTGTGAGAATTTTCATATCCAACACCGTTTTTCCACCCGATATTACCCACAAGGCAATGGTCAAGCCGAACCATCCAATAAGAATATATTAAGGATCCTCAAAAAGACAGTCAATGATGTTGGTTGTGATTGGCACATTCGTTTGAATCCAGCACTATGGGCATATCAAACTAGCATTTGAACCCCTACAGGCGCAAACCCCTACTCACTGGTTTATGGAGCAGAAGTCATCTTTCCTATTAAGGTTGAATTACCATCTCTACAGGTCTCCTTGCACAATATAATAGATGATGAAGAATACCAAGTCTCACATCTTCAGGACATGGAACTACTTGATGAAAAGTGACAAGCTACCTACAATCACCTAAAATCCTATCAGTAGTGCATGAGAAAAAACTAAAATCATAGGGTCAAACCTCGCACATTTGAGGTAGGAGATCTTGTTCTCAGAGAGAATCCTCACAATCAACCGAATAGAGAACATCAGGGCAAATTTCAATCCAATTGGTGGGGTCCATATGTCATCATTGTCCTCTTTGGGTTTGGGGCATATCAGTTAGCAACATCAAAAGGAGAACCACTGACATATCTGATCAACAACATGCATCTCAAAAGTTTTCATACATAATTTGTGCAGAGCATCAGGCTCCTTCAATATTAGAAAAAATCAAAAACATCAGAAAATAGTCCTGAACAAAATACAAAAATACAAAAAAATCAAGAAAATAGTAAAGAAATATCATTCATCCAAACGGTGAAAACCACTCTGGTGGCACCTTGGGTAAGTACGGTGGTGAAAACCTGGTAAACATGCGCCATTCGTAAAGGCTATGGCTCCATTTTTTTTCAGACTTGTTGCGATCATATCCATTCATCCATCATTTATACCATGGCTTGTTATTGATCTACAACAGGGTTATTACTTCATGTGTCCCGCGTCATGCTTCCATACTGACATCTAATTGGGGGCAATGTTCTTAAACCTATTGATGGGAGTGGATTCTACATTTTCTTGTGATTCATTGAGTTTCTCATTCAAAAAATGTCATAAAATGATACCAAAAACATTCATAAAATCTCAGCAAAATCCCAAAAACATTTGCAAAATATCCTAAAGAAAATACCAAAAACATGACAAAAACATTGCAAAGTACATTATTCCTTGTATATACGTGTCGCAAAAGACACAAAACAACATTTTGAGCTACTCAAACGATGACCACCTATCAAATCAACCAACCAATCAAAACATTTGCACACGATCGTATTCACAAGGATGCATCCTTCCCCACAAACAAGACATGGTAACATTTTCTTTGACAAAAAAATTATGTTTGGCTGATAAGTACTTGGTCAATTTTTTTTATATTTTGTTTATATCAGGTTCCTACACTACTCCAAGATATCCACAAGTGATTAGAGTAGTCGAGATGGTTCCTGATATCTTTTTCTTTCTTTGTTGTCTATGGATTGTTCCAATAAAGTTTTGGGGCATATACTAATGGTGTCTACGTGAGAATTTCACTAAGCTACATGATCCTATGCAAAAATACAATCATGGATCACTATGGCTTACTGACTACAGCGTATACCTCGACCATTTATACATGAACCAGAATGGAGGGGAACTTTTCCTTGTCTGCGATGTTTGCATACAGGTGAAACACTCAACCTTGGTTTCTACTACCTCAGTCAAGATCGATACTACCATGCTCAATGATGAAAATTAAGCACTGTGAATAATCCATGGATCATCATTTCATCTCATCTATTTATATTGCATGTCGTTGCATATCACCCATTCATTTTCTTATTCATTGTTCATATTTGTCGTTCGTATGCAATTAATTCAGGTTTCTATGAGAAATCTAAGCCTATGAAAATTTCTTGGGTACAATCACGATGGAGTTCTCTGATACATCATCTCACATTTCCATTCCATATCTACATTTTCTCACGAACTTGACATTCATATATCATGTAGGAAAGACATTATCATTTAGTTGCTTTCATTAACTTGTGAAAGTTCATTCATTATCATTTGCGTGCATTACGTGCATTTATCCATTAAATGCATTCATTATCATTTAGTTGCTTTCATTAAATTGTGAAAGTTCATTCATTATCATTTAGTTGCATTTTAAATCATTTCATTTCATTTACTTGCATCAAATGCATTCATTGTCATTGAGTTGCATTTTAAATCATTTCATATCATTTACTTGCATCAAGTGCATTTATTATCATTTAGTTGCATTTCATCATTGCATTCATTCCTTCATTTAGATGCATTTCAAATCATGTCATTCATTTAGTTGCATTAAGTGCATTCATTCACTACCATTTAGTTGCATTTTATTCATTAAAGTACATTCATTTAGTCATTAAGTGCATCATTCCTTCATTTAGATACATTTCAAATCATTTCATTCATTTAGTTTCATTAAGTGCATTCATTCCTTCATTTAGATACATTTGTTCATTAAATACATTTAGTCATTCATTTATTTACATTTTCTTCATCTAAGTGCAATTGTTTATTCATCAATCAGTGCATTTGTTTACTCATTTAAAAGTGCATTCATCTATCCATTTAGTGCATTCGTTTAAAAACATACATGACATTTTTATAAACATTTTATTCATTTAGATTCATCTTAAAATATTGCATAGTTTACTCATATCATTATCTCATCATTTCAACATATATAGTATTATCTATCAAATATCATTATTCATTATCTAAATCTCATCATTTAGCATAAATCATCATTATTTCATCACATTAATATCATTATAAAAGCATCATCCATCTATTAACCTGCATCCACATGTTAGCAAATCATCCATATCATACATATAGAAATCATATCATCAACATGCACATCTAGAAAGCAAACATCTCCATATCATGTATCTAAGCATAACTCATATCATCATCCTGCATAAAGAAAACATATCATCACATAGATCTATATCATATCATCACCATAAAAATGAGATCTCATCATATATCGCATCAAAAAGAATACATGTATCAGAATACAATGATGTCCAAAATATCGGCTACCAAGAGCCATCCAAGTATCAATCTAGTAACAATGTAACAATGCACAAAAACAACTCAAATGACACTCTGGCTAGATATTGCTCCCCCACCACCCTCACCATCTCACCGAGGAGGACCCATCACACCATTGCTGCTCTGACCCCTATGTGACCGCTCTGATCTCGTCTAATGAATCTGGGAATAGCTCATCGCTCACTGACTACTCGGCACAACCTGCTCATATAATCCCTGCCAGTAGTCAATCTTTGCCCCTGCTCGTTGCACCTCCCTAGATGGACCATGTCCCTGCACTCCCTCCAAAAATTGAACTCTATCTTGTATCTCCCTCACTCTATCCACCACACCATCTCTCTCTCTCGCACAAGTACAGTCAACTCTACCTCCCGTGCAAAAGGTTGGACATCCCTGGCTACAATCTTTGCATCTTTGTCCTCCAATTGTGCCTCAACTGCTGTCAGGCGACTCTGCAACTGTAATATCATAAAATCTTGCAGGTCTCTCTCTCCACCACCTATGGCTCCCTGTCCCATCTCCATCACCTCATCACCACCCTCTCCACCACTAACATCTCTCCCTTCTGCTCTCGTTGTTCCCTATATCAGCGGACTTTGTGACAGATGTAAAGGCTGCCCACCTCTGCCTCTCTATAACCGTCCTCCTCCACCACATCCACCTCCAAATCCACCTCCACCCCCAAATCCACCTCCACCTCCTCCAAAACCTCTGCCACCCCTGCCTACTCTCCTCCTCCTACCCTATTGCAGTGCTCTGTCATCCTCAAATGGTGGTATGGGCTCTGCAGGATCTAAAATCCACAGAATCATATGAACAACGTGATACTGTGTATACTCCTCTGTCACCCCCACATATACAATCTCTGGCCTCATCTGCCATGGTCTCGCCTGTAATGTTTGGAACTCTACAAGGGCCTGATCATTGGGCAAAACCAACCCCCACTGAAATATCTCCTGCACTACCCGTGCATACTCCCCTGAACCCCTCAGCATACTCTGCCTCCACCCAAACTGTCTCATCACTCTCCCTAGAAACTATCTCTCCACAATATGGGATGTGCGACCAATCAAAAATTGAGTCACATATACATACGATAAGGCCTCTCCATCATCCTCCCAGTCCTCACAATCAGTGTAAGGCCTCCATATGACCATATATAGGTCATCTAATGCTCGCTGCCAAAACTCCAACTTTCCCAAATGGGGCTGGGTCATTAACCCTCTATACATAAATACATAGGGCTGATCTATCACCCTAAACCTCAAACATACCGGCCATGTGACTAGCAAGTGCTCCCAAGCTGAGATATGTAACAAAGTGATCCCTATACCTAGTGATCTACTCTCTCGATATACTGCCTCATGCAAATCCTTGTAGAGGTGCGCCAACACACATGACCCCCATGCATAGCAGGTCCCCTCTGTCACCATCTTCTTTATCACCTGGCCCCAACCAACGGCCAATCCATGTGAACATTGATTGGGGAAAAGCGAACCCCGGACAATACCTGCTAGTATTGATGGTAGGGGCTCATAAAACATCGCTATGTCCTCCCACGCCATGGAGCCATCCTCAATGTATATATCCTTGGAAAATATCCTTTGTACGGATGTCTTCCACAAGGGATGATCATATGTCACAAGCTCCCCTCTAATCGGGATATGCAGTATCCTCCAGACGTCCTCCGGAGTCATAGTCATCTCTCCCATCGCCAAATGAAAGCAGCATATCTTGTTGTGCCATCGCTTAGCCAACGTTGTTATTAATCCATGATTCGTCTGAATCACAGGTAGGTACATCATATCATATAAACCAACTGCACATACATAATTGATCTCTACCTCAAACAATTGTTGTGTCGCAAGATGCCGCTCCCGCATCTATAAGATGTGTAGATCCTCCTACACATTACACCAAATATCAGTTGTTTTGCTACAAAATTTCTTAAGTTTCAACCTATACTATCAATAGATACTTTTTAATCAAGTATCTTCGGGTCTCAACAGCTAATCGATTATGGCAATCCTAGACTACAACAAGCATTTATCACAATGACCTAGTCTCAATGGGGCTGCTATGATTCACCAAAACAACCAATCAATCAATCAACATAGGCATCACGTGATATTTTATCTAACACTGGGGCATCTATCACAATCGCGCCACTCTACTGACAATAGCACTACAACTGAAGCACAAACGCACTAGAACAATAATAGCACTACGAAAGCTACAATTGCGCTATTTTATAGCAAAAGCGCCACAACAACTACACAAAAGCGCTAAACTACAAGAGCGCTATAACTATGATACAAATATGCTACATTGACAAAAGCGCTAAAATGACTATCCAAAAGTGCCATTGTGGCACCATAGCACTACTTTAGGCGACAAAAGCGCTAAAACATAGGTCTAGCGCTATTGTCTTACTTGGGCTTTGACGCTTGAAAAAACATGATAAAAATGCATCAAAAGCAAAATTCAGCATTTGCGTACCGATGGTCCATAGTCCTTTGGCCACTGGTATCGATGGATTCACTCTAGATGGTGATCTGCTATAGGCACGACCATGATGACTGTTGCTCACTCCTTCGCCTAAGGTCACTATCAAAGCTCCAAACTGCCAGGGAGATAGGTGCAAATGAGACAGTTTTACCCCTACCCCTCCAAATATACACCCCCAACCCTAACCCTACTTCACCCCGCTCACTGCCATGGTCCCTGTGAACTTCAAAAGCCTCTCATTTCTCCATATTCACTCTGTTTTCTCCCATTCTTTCACCATTATTTCTAATTTCTTCTATTCTACCTCCCCCCAACTTCTTTCTCTTTTTCAAGTGATCACCCGAATTTTTTTAACATTTCCGGGGCAAATTTCTCATACCTATCTTTCTTTCTTTGAAACGATGTGATAAATCGCACCGTCTCAAAGAGGGGTAAATGTAAACACATAAATCTATCCACTTAATTGAATGAATATTTAGTATTTATTCGATTATTTAACCATCAATCAACAATTAATTAAATTAGTATTTAATTAATTCATCTTGAACCTCTTCTCCTATTAATTAAATAAATTATTCAATTTATTTAAATTGATTCATTAAAACATATTCCAACAATTAATTAAATGAATAAAGCATATTTGTTTAAATTAACCCCCTTTCCTCATTTAAATATTTATTTAAATCTCTAAAACCCTTCCACTTGAATTCTCCTACAAATGCATGTTGCACCAATAAATAGATTTTATTTCTAAATAAAATTCTATTTTCTCTCACCCACCAAACCCACTTGCATCCTAAACCCCTTCTAGATTCTTCTAATCCATTCCAATTCAGCCTAATTCATCTCCTAATTATTGTCACATTCCTAAACAAAGAGAAGTCGTTTCTCAAAGCCTCCAAAGTCTTTGAAATGCATTAAAGGTTTTTTTATCCTTCAACAAGTTAACCCCCAAAGTTTTCCAAACCATTTGTGGCTCTTACATAACTATTAATGGTTAACTCAACTTACCCACATGGTTAGAGACTTTCCCTCTAACCCAACCTTCATTTAACTCATGGGTCTCTT
The DNA here is from genome assembly GCF_030272615.1 of Cryptomeria japonica. Classification (NCBI taxonomy): domain Eukaryota; kingdom Viridiplantae; phylum Streptophyta; class Pinopsida; order Cupressales; family Cupressaceae; genus Cryptomeria; species Cryptomeria japonica. Next base: position 522,298,692 of record NC_081411.1, read on the forward strand.
CAAGCATTCATTGCTTTGACCATGGTTATCCCCATTAACTCTTGCACAAGAGTTTATCCATTGGATAAAGGCATTATTCATTGGATAAAAGCTTTATTCACTAACTCAAGCCTAACTAAACCCTCCTAGGGTAACCTTCATGTCATCTCAAGAATTTAAATGCTTCTTCCCTCCCCTGTCAAGCCATCTCATGTTGACACTTGTCATCATGGGATTGGATTGAAAGCCATCACATGGATCACAAACCCATCAATCCTGGCCCTTACTAACATTATTCAATCTTGACCATCCATTTTGCTTTATTTCCCCTATAAATAAGGCTCTTATTCTTCATTTTTAGGATTAGAAGTCTTTTGTGCATCAAACTTATAGTCATTTTAGAGAGCATTAAGAATCATTTGCATTGTTATTATACTAAGATTTACATAGACAAATTAGGAGCTTTCTCATGGTAAATTATTCACACTTGCATATGCATTTATTTTCATTTTCACAACCATCTTGAATCTCCATATGACATCCATGGATAGTGTTAAAATTTGAGAGCTACACTCATGTGGAACTTGGAGAGGAGAGGAACAAGAGAGGAACATCTATGAGCATTTTGGGGAGCATCTTGGGGGGTTTTCTTTCCCTTTTTCATTTATGTATGTTCTTTATTGTGTGCTTTATATCTCTCTTGGTATGCGTCTTAAGGTTTTTAAGTTCATTTGTGTTTCATTTTTGTTGTGACTAATCTACTAACATTTGAACTTGTCTTTTGTACCTTGTGCCCCTTTTGATGTGCATCAATATGTCAGCGTTTATTTCCTTGTTTCGGCCTATGCTAACTGATGCGGATTTCCTTAATAACATTGTATGTATTCAAGGAGGGTCGTGGGGAGACCACCCATGACGTGGGTGGTTCGACCCACAAAATGGGCTTCCCCTCACTATGGGGAGCATTCCCCACTGCCATGGGATGGGGAAATCCCCATGGCACCTGTGCCTCTTTCACTTTTGTTGTGGAATTGATCTATGTCTGTATTGTGTAGTAGTTTTATTTTCTCTGTCTATAAAAAATATTGTTATCCAATTCAATTTCGTATAATATATGATTAATATATATATATGCATATTGTTACCCTCCATATTTTTGCTTGAACTATGTCTCTCACGTCCTCAAATAAGGAGTGTTTATTTAGTCTTACCTTGTATAATTCTTGGTTTTTGTCTTGTTGAAGTTTTTTTTGAACTTGAACCTGTTAGTTGAACCTCTGCAAAGTTCAAAGTTTGAGTTCAACTCGAATGGGTTGTATCACAGCTTTAGTTTTATGAGTGTAAGGTCTTTGTAATTTTTGGTCATTGAACTTGAACTTTGAACCTTATTTGGTTCAAGGTTCAAGGTTCAAAGGTTCAACGCGCAGCTAAATGTGAAGAGAAAGTGATTAATGAAGCATGTGGTGAGCAAAGTCTATAATTTTGAACCTTCTGATTGAACCCCGCAGGTTCAAGGTTCAAAGTTCAATGAGTTCGCAAGTTCAAATTTAGAGTTCAAAGATTCATCAGATTAAACAGATGCGGGTTCAGAGTGTGTGTTCAAAATTTAGTGAGTTTAATAATCCAATAACATTGGCATGAGTTGTTCGATGCTTTAAAGAAATAGTATAACATGTTGGTTTACCAAACAAGATGATAATGGTGATTTGTCTAAGGCTCAATGTCAAGCTTCAATGCAACCTGTAACCACAGATTTTATGAGGTTTTTTGTTTTTAAACAGAAAAATCAGTCTTTGTGCGGGGGGAATAACTCTCAATTCAACCGTTGGATGTTAATGCATTTTTTATATGTTTTGTAAATCCTCACCGGAGTGATTTCCAACATTATGTTTGGTTCGTAAGATATGGATAACAGAGCACAGCACTATCAAAACTGCCAATGATAGTCACATTAATTGGGAGATACTTGGGTTTTTACTCATATAAACTCAAACACTAATGAAAGTGGGCAATAATTTTCACCTATAAGTGAAAAATTATTCACGAAGGCTAGCAAGGGAATATGTATTAAAATAGTTGAGCTTTATTTCCCTAAAGGTGAGAATTGTATTCACGGGAATGTTAAATGAGAAGGAAATAAATAATCTTTTCAAGAATCAGTTATTGATAACTGAAAGTCTCTTAAAAAAGAGGCTATATATATGTAATGAAAGGAAAAAGAGAGGGGATTCTTTTCTTTTCTGTTATTAAAAAGAGAGGGCAACGTAGTTTTCTGGACTACACAGTTTTATTTTTCAAAAGTGTTGAGTATGTGAACACACATTTTGGCATTGATGAAATAAAGAAGATTTGTTGATCTGTGTATCTGTCAATATTTTCTTTTGGTTACTATGAGCTTTGTTTCTCTTGTAATTACCTTTCCTTGCCTTTTCTGTTACATCAAACTGTGTATATGCATTTGATTTTGAAACTTTGATTTTAGAAATAATTTGTATGTTGGAAAGAAATGTGTTGTTAGCTCTTTTCTTGGGTTTTCTTATCCCCCTTGTCCTTTGAGGCATGAGAGAGACTCGATCAGAGTCCAGGGCATTTTGATTCTATTGGAAAGGCTATTTTTTTGGGTGTGGGTAATTAAACTGTGTTTTACTTATCTTCATTCACTTCATTATAAATCTGCTATTCACATTTGTGTCATGGCTATGAGCAGATGTTAGTGATGGACTTGAAAAGCACTGAGAGGGGGGATGAATCAGTGGCTCCAAAACAAACACTACTTTAAACACTGACCGATAGATAAATTTAACCAAGAAGCTAAACAAAATACATGCTATCCAAAATGAAATAACAGCATCCACATAAAGTAGAACATCCACCATAACACAAGTGTTTATACATGGAAAATCCAAATAAGTAAAAACCATGGTGAGATGGAACTCACAAGTTAACTATGTATAGTAATAGAAAACTGATGGTTAAGGTCTTACAAAGAGCTCTGCTAGGAGCGAATCTTGTTAGAGATTCCAAGCTTGATTAGAAGCTTATACCCTGTTAAGAGTACCACCCTATTAGGAGTAACCTCACTGGAGGATTTGACAATCCAAACTAATGGATCACCTTGTTAGAGGATTTGTACAATGAATCTTGTTAGAGCTTACCCGGTTAAGGGATCTGTACCCGTTGTAATGATTAGAAAACAACAAGAGTAGCTTGATCTGTTCTGAGTAGAAAAAGACTTGCTTGATCAGATCCTTCTAAGTACATTCAATATTGTTCTGCATCTTAACACTTATTACTTCTCAACAAAAGATTTTTCACTCTTTTCACATAACAACTCTCTATATGTTATCATCATCATAAAAATGATTCTCTGTGATGTCTTTAAATAGACATACAAACCTTATGTCGGCCATAGGAACATAATTTCCTAGGTGCAGTGAATCTAGTCATATAATCATAACTCATCACAAAAATGACCGCCAAACAAACGGTGCTGGTAACTCATCACAAAACAGATACTGGTTAGAGTAGTTTAATACTAGTTGAAATAAAACTAGTGAACCGTTGTTATGGGATCTTCCACTTGATCTTCTTTTTCATCTTCATTCTGATTATGATGCTGACTTAGTGCTAACACAGGTTATCTCAAAGGCACATATTGGTTGTCACAAGATACCGATTAGAGATAGATCTTAAACATACTGGTTGATAGTGTAAACCATTTGAAGTTACATCGGTAGTCAATGTTATCATATGTGTGTGTGAGAGTGTTTCATCAATGACAAGAAGTGATGAATACATTACAATCATCATCAAGCCAACAATCTCCCCCTTTGGCATTGATGGCAACACTTAGAAAATTTTGAGTAATTTACAATACTGATAAGTGTGCATACACAACATATCTGCATATATATGCTCAATCTCCCTTTGAATGTAACACTCTAGTACTCCCCCTTAATGCATGCAAAAATATAAAATTTTCAAAAAAACACATACATACATATTATTACTCCCCCTTTGACAACAATGCCAAAATGATAAAGTAAAATATATACATATAGATAGAAAAAGCGATATCAAAGAGTTCAGCATATATTACATTTTGAAACAAATTCATGCATTAGTAATTCTCAGGAAAATATTGTTGAAGTTTTGTTTCATCTAAGATAGAGCATTCTGCCATGATTCCAGTATGTGATTTGTATACTCAAAGGTAGACAGCAACTGAGAATAGAATTCTTCCATTAAGTCAAGTGAGCACGTTTCAGGAGTAGCAAGAATAGCTTCAGCACTGGAGTAGGCTCTCTGAAGAATGCCAATCTGTGAGGTGAGCTGACTCTTGATCTCTCTTAGAGATTGAAATCTCTTAGCTCTCTCATTATCATTCTTGGTCAGCCTATCATGTAGTTCATCTATAGACAGGTTAAGGACATGAATGGAGTCCTGGAGTGGGACATATACCTTGCATAACCTTTCTATTTCTTGCTCAATTTCAACTTGTTTTTTGGAAATATCAGAATAAAAGAAAGTAACATTGGAGGTAGAGGCAATATACTTTCCTCAAGATTCAATAGCTTTCTTCAACAAACTGCAATTATGAGATAAACCCATTTTGCTACTCTCAATGTGCTTAGCCAGCTTGTCTCCATATACCGCCTTGTGGCTCTTCTCAGCATATATTTGAGCAGCATCTTCAAGTGATTTGATTTGATCAGATGCCTCTGCAACTAACTGACCAAGTTTGCTGATAGGAGTAGGAAGATGTGCGACAGAGGTTTCCGGTAGTAATCCAGACAAGATTTCTACTGCATTCTGAATTGTCTCTGCCTCAATTCTTTGTTCTTTAATTCTCTTCTTATGTGCATGAGTTTCCATAATATGATAAAACTTCATCATTTCAGAAGCACTCAAGGTATTCATATCGATAGGTCCTGAAATACTTAAAGAGTCTTCATCATCATCATCATCAAGCGGTTTTTGCTTCCCCTTTTCAGAGGATAGATATTTAATGATGGCTCTTTCTATATTTGCATATGTATTATCTTCCACTTTCTAAGTAACAGCTTCCTCAGTGGTCTCCTCTTGAGTGATCTCAATGACCAGTGGAGATTGGGGTTTCTCCAGTTGTTCAGTTATTAGTTGGGGTTTCTCCAGTTGAGTAGTTGTCGGTATACTGACTTCCTCTAGTTGAGTAGTCATTTGATCACCTATTGTATCTTGTACTTCGATGATTGAAGGAGGATGCATATCTGGTGGAGTAGTATCTTCAAATATGTCCACTGAATCCTCAATGTCCTCATCAACATGAATAACTGAGTCATCCTTCTTCTTGGTTGAGTAGACTATATCAGCTAGAACAATTTCCTCTTCATCCATTTCTGGTTGAGGAACAACTTATGTGGTATCATCCTTACTGCTTGAGTGGATGACATCTTCCCTCTTTTTGATTATACAGGCTAGCTGGTGTGTCTCAGACTCAACAACTGACCTTTTTTCATTTAGAAGCTTCAGTCTTCTTACTGTGAAATCAAAATATGCTTTGTATTTCTCAGTCAAAGAACTAATTCCATTCAATGATAGATTGGGGAAGTATTGCACAAATACTTCATCAAAAATCTTCTTTTCTATTTGAGTGGCTTCTTCCCATTTATTTAACAAATTATTATAAAAAGAGACTGAAACATCATTCTCCAATTCATGTGGAGATCTACTGTAATGACCCAAATAGGTTATTACTTGTTGAAGTACTTTCTTCTGCTCATCTACAGTGAAAGAATCATAATGTTCTTTGACGTTTTCAAACCTATTTCTTCCCAATGACTTTATTGTTCTTTCAAATGTTCTTGCAGGTTTGTAGGTGGCAATATCTAGTGGTGTAGTTGCCTTTGCCACTACCTTTTCCTTCTTAGATGTTCTGCCAGTTGCCTTTTCCTTTTTAGGTTCTTCTTTAGATTTTGTACCCTCAAACTTTCGTTACAAAATTAGTTTCTTGTTCCTCCTCTTCTTAGGTACACTCTCCTCTTTCTCAATTATTTTCTGATTTTATCTTAATTTTAGTTCAATTTCCTTTAAAACTGAGAAAAGCATCCAATCACATCAATTCACCTGGATTGTGCTTCCTCTTGGAAAATCTTGACCGCTCATCATCATTTGATCTCAGCCTTTGGTTTCTTTCTGAATTTTCTATAAATTTGGGCTCGCATCTCTCATTCAAGGATCCTGGAGAATATATTGTTATCATGTTGTTTTCACTCTAGGTTCATTGATATTTGTGCATTTAGATTTTCACATATTAGTTATTTCATATTGTTTAGATCACTTAGCTCATTTACTGCTTAAATCATGCATATCTAGATTAATCTTGCATCCATTTAGCTTAATATCATGCTCATATAGATTAAATCCTTCATCTTGGTGTTGTCTAGTCACTGGATTGCTTATACAAATCTGAGAGCAATCTTATACTCGCATCTTTTAGAAGGCAATGGGTCAATTTGTTATGGTTTTCATATTCATGCTTATATCTGTCTAACCATACATGTAATGACTCAATTAAAGTGTTGTGTATTCCAGATACAGATACAGGTCCACTTTTCACACACATTTTTGGTGCCCACCGTGGGGCAGAAGACTACTTTTTCGGCCTCAAAATAATTTTTTTATCCTACAGGTTTCGTCCATACAATCTCTATGAAATATCATATGAGTACTTTCACTGCGTTGTACGACATTATATTGAAGCATGTTATTTGTCGTACGAATCTAGAAAATGGTATCGTATGACATTCTATTCTGAATATTTGATTTTGTCTTCTACCGTCCTATGCTTAGTTCTAACTCGTACGACAAAATTCTTTTGTCATTTCATTCTATGAGAATTGTCATACGATTTTGTTTTTTGTTGGATTAAAGCAAGTTTTACTTTTCAGGGTTTTTCTTGAATTAAATTTTGATTACACTAACGCTAACCTTGAATTGTCTTCTATCTGCCTAGTATTTTCACAGCCTAACCAGTTTCTTGCAGGACGCTTGTCAAAGAATTTATCAATCAAACATACGCCTGTCAAAGAATAAAAACAACATGACTACTGATACGTTGTTTTTGCAGGTTGCCTAAAGAGAATTGACTAAACATTGTGTATTCTTTAAAAAAAAATTAGGCACCTAACTTGCTATCTGGTTAATGAACAAATCTGTCTTTTGTGTTTTTAGAAAATTCTAAGAGGTAGGAGAGTATGCTCTTGTCTTTTTTTAGACAATCAGAAATCTAGACCCTTGAGGAATTTTCTTTGTTTGAGATTTGTACATCTTTAGCAGGCCTGCCCTCTCGAGGGGTTGAAAAACTCTTAAAGTCGTTACAGCTAGTGTGAGGGGAACGACCTAAGTGGGAACGGCTAAACACCAAGTACTCTAACCCACTAGAAAATAAACATGATTTGATGAAAATCAAGTCAACGGCAGTGCTCGGGAATAGCTCTCCTCAGTACCTTCGAGTATATTGAACCTTGGTTTTCAAGGCTGGGAGACCTCTTAATTGAGTTTATACCTCGACACACTGAACAAAACCCTTACTAGATCCAATTAAAATTAGAAGCTACCCGATTCACCCCCAAAAGGTTGATAATATTTGTGCAAGAGAGATAGTAACTCTCCCAAGACACTTGCCGTATCATGCCCCCATTAGCGTTTAGAGTCGGCTAATATAGTGTTGAGAATCCATTGCGTGAGACTCGGCGGCCGTATTCTGATTAGCTATTGGGTGTGTACCTAAGTCAACAAGCAAAGGTTTTCTTCTCTAAGCCAACTTCCATAGGGTTTGCATGTTGTGATTGGAATTACTATTCATACTACATGTCTTCTGTGTTTTCATCCCTCAAACTAAAACTGAAATACTGAAACTGGAGAAAACAAATCAAACAAACCAACAACTCAATGATAAAACTCTATCTGTGTCAAAACCAGTCTATAATGGTCAAAAGTCAATCCACCTCAGAATTGGTCATACTTAGTTGTCATACTCAGCGATTGAAAAACTTAGAATTTTTGTCTCTGTCCTGTTAACAGTCGTATGAGCCTGATCATTTGTCATCTTGCACCATATCATGTGTCGTATGAGTCATCCAATTTGTCGTCTGAGCTCAATCCTCTATCGTACAAGACCCAGTAGCCTTTTGTTTAAAGCTAAATCTTGTGTCGTGCGAGTCAGAACTGCATTGAGTCCTTTATCATTCGGGACATGCGCATTTGTCGTACGGTACTAGGCAGCAACTCATACGAAATAGAACTGTTATTATCCTGAAGCTGTTATATTATCGTATGGTCTTAGAAATCCTGTCATGCGAGTCTCTAATTTTGTCATTCCAGAATAGTCAATCCTATCTAAAACAGTCTACAACAAGCCTAAAACTAGTTATTATCCTCCTAAACATAAACAACCTTGATAGTGTACCTTTGTCGTTGCGTTGCATGATTTTGTCAATCATCTCTCAGCTAGTTCAAACAACATCTTATCAAACCTAAGTTAACTTAGATAACGTCTTACACAGGATAGATCATTACTGAAACCAGACCAGATCTTAGTAACTTCTCTCAATCACTACGTTAAATGAACTACTAGCTATAATTTGATCTTGACTTCTGCAACACATTTAGCTCTTGGTCTTATCGGTGACAAATGCCTGTTCAAACCAGAAAATCTCGCAGCAAAACAGACAAAGAAAAAGAAACACCCTTTTCGTCAAACGACAATCCATTCTTTGAAGGAAACCTCTTTCAAAATAAATTGTCCTCGTCACAAATACTACTTTACGATCTACCAATCTTTGGTCAGCCCCTATCTCCCACCATGTATGGGGAAAGACAAGAAAGAGAAGCTAGTAAATGAGACACTCATGATGACTTCAGCAACTATGCCACTGACAGTGATTCTTCATCGACTGAATCTGAGCTTTCTGAACCTCCTAAGGCCGAAGTACATAGATGTCAGAATGATAAAAAGTTCCGAAAAAATGATGAAGGTCATCATGGCTAGGAAAAAAGAAGACTATTTCCTAGAATTAGCAAAGCAAGGCACCAAACTCCCTACTGGTTATAATGTAGAGGCCCTCGTCACTAAAGAGGAAGAGACGCCATGGGGAAAGATAAGAAAACAAATGAAAACATTATAAACAGAGGTCACAAAACTAAAAAACAAAGATAAAACACCAAAACAATATTCTCTGGACACAATATGCCCATTCCCATTTGACATAAACATTTACATGCCTCCATTTCCCTCAAGAGTAGAAATGCCTAAGTTTGACAAATATGACGGGAATATGGACCCCCAAGATCATATCAAAGAATTTTGTGCTTTATGTATGGAGTTCATGCATAACCAAATGTATCTCATGCGCCTTTTCCCAAGAAGTTTAGGGGGGCAAGCTATGGAATGGTTCTCAAGTTTACCCATGGGAATAAAAACTTTCGAAGAATTAATCCAACTATTCCTACAGCAATACTCCTACAACATTCACCACCTGGTCACCATGATAGAACTTTGCAATACTAGACAAAAGACAGGAGAACCCTTTCTCACTTTTCTCCAACGATGGAGAAAGATGTTCTCTAGATATTCACGGACTATCCCAAGCCTTGAGAAAATGGATATCTTTGTCAACAACTTAATCCCTGAATTTAAGTACAGTGTCCAGATGCAAGTACACCCTTCATTCAACAAAATGGTAGATAATGCCCTCGGGATGGAAGATGTGCTTATAAAAAAGGGAGATATATCACTTTGGAAAGAAACATCACAAGGTTCTAGTTCTAAAGAAAAGAGCAAATACTAGAAATACAACAAAGATAACAATAGAAATGTTGTTAGTGATGGAGTGGTAGATACTCTCCAAGCAAAAACAAAATCCACAATAGTTAACTTGGCCAGTGGCATGCAAGCACTCAAGGTAGCTGAAACTGCGGCAGAAAATCCTTCAAAGAAAACAAGAGAATGGTTTAAAGAAAAGCCTTGGCTTTCAAAACCAAAGTGTGATTTTACTCCTCCAAATGAGTCATATGAATCATCTTTTAAAACTTTATTGGCAAATAATCTAATAACATTGCCAGACAATTCTAGACCATATGACCAAGAAATTAGACCCAAATGGTGGAGAGAAAACGAATACTGTGACTACCATCGGAACAAGGGACAAAACGTAAACAATTGCATGAAACTCCGACATGAAATCCAAGATCTCATTGATGCAGGCAAGATCGTTGTTGGAAATCACGTGACTAATGTTGATCATAAGGCCTTTAAAGATCCCTTACCGACTTATGAACAAGGAGATTCCTCAAAATCAAAGGGAGGAGCTAGAGTCAATTATACCTACACTAACAATGATAATGTGATCAACATGATTGAATCTGCTCAACCTGAATATTGCAATGTGATCATAGTCCAGGATCACCAAAGTCAAGCACAAACTACTAATATCGTGACTCGCGCTCAAACGAAGATTACTCTCCCAGGAGCTAGTTCCTCAACTTTCAATCAACCAACATCAAATCTACCAAATAGACAAACAGATACAATCACGGCTAAATAAAAATAGTTGGCTTTATCATCTTCTCCTGGTTATAGTATTGTCAAACAATTAAAGAGAACCAATGCTCAAATCTCCATTTTGGAACTGCTCAAGATCTCTTTTGCTCATAGAGAGTTCCTAGACAAGGCTCTACTTACCACCAGTGTCCCTAAAGATTTAGACGTAGATCGGTTTCCATCTATGGTGGGTCACCTAACTTCACCTTATTATCTCACTTTCTCTAAAGGAGATGATAACTCACTGAGTCACCCACATAACCAGCCATTGCACATTGAAGCCATGATCCATAAACACTGAGTTAAACGTGTTTTGATAGATGGAGGCATTGGGTTGAATATTTGTACCTACAATCTAATGAAACAACTAGGATTTTCTGAAAACGTTATTGACTCAACAAAGAAAATAACAATCAAGGCTTATGATAAAGAAGAAAGAACTTCTAAGGGTCTAGTACTATTACCAATCAGGGTAGGACCTATAGAAAGAGATGTCATTTTTCAAGTCCTGGATCTTTATCTTTCATACAACATCTTACTGGGCAAGCCATGGATTCATGAAATGAAAGCAGTACCATCTACGTATCATCAATGCCTGAAATTTCCTTATAATGGAGTTGAAGTCAGTATTCCTACTGACCTACAATGCATTAATGCAAAGTGTTGATGCTTTTGTTCCTCATAATAGAGCAGCCTCTACAACTAAAAGTTTGGAATCTTTGCTGAAAGATTTAGAAAAGAAATTGAAAATCACAAACACTGGCATAGATGGCTACAAAATAGAGCCTATACTCTCACTAATGTCTCTTCCTCCATCACCAAGACAGCCAAGAAATCCATCAGAGGTTATGAAGCCACAAACTTCAACTCCAAAATTTATTTATGATGGTCTCGTTATACAGTCCTCTACTTCTCTTGTAGGTGAAATAGAAGAGGATGATGTTCTCAAATCACTTTTCAGAGAAGATAGTGCAAATAAAGAAATACGACATTGTGATATTTCCCCAACACAATATGGTCCAGGCGATAAGATGCTTCAACGCATGGGATATTCAGGTACTGGTCCTCTAGAAAAATGTCAAAAAGGTATTGTTGAACCTATTCAATTACAAACTAAGTTTGCCAATGATAAAGTTGGACTGGGATATAATCCAAGAAATACATCAAATCAGAAGCACACGTCCTACCATCAATTTAAGTGGAAGAAAAAGGTACTACCTTTAACAACACAAGAAATTAATACTCAAAAAACTCAGGAAAAGTGTGACGATGAACAAAAAGAATTGCCCACCCAAAGAGAGGAAACAAATGGTAATCAAGTTCCAATTATATCGGCTATAATACCATAGGAAGTAGAAGTCCCAGAGGATATGAGAGATGAAGTATATAGAATCAAAGAATTGTTTGCACCGCTGAACATTCCAGTCACATATACTGGCAGACAACAAGTAGATGATTCAGAAACTGATTCAAATGAGTATGAATGGGGTCTTGACCATCTCTCAGATACCTCTACTATAGAAACGCCTAAAGAATCCAATGATATCACAGATGATGCACAAGAGCTGATACGCCTAAAAATGCAAACAGAACTGAAAGAAATCAGACTAAAAAGACAAGAAGACTATGAATGACAGTTAGAGGAAGAAAGGACACAAACAATTTTTTCACCTACTAACTCTCCCTCTAATGAGATAGGACAAATCAGGTACAGAAATATGAAAGAAGAAATAGAACCAGTCATCAGTCTAGAGGAAGCTGAATGGAAGAGATGACAGAGCTTAACATAACCATCAAGGTTATGTCCGCAAGTGTGTCAAATACAAGTACTCAATGAACCAAATCACGAAGGAACTTGCAACATAAAAGATATGGGTATTGATACTATATATACTTTTACTAAGCCACTTGAAGACAAGTCAAAAACTTCATCTTATGACTCTAATAACTCAGACAAGAGATCTATTTATAACAACAATTATTCAACAACACATTATGACTACTTTGTCATGAATGTTGAGATGATGTCCGCTGACCCTGTTACTGTCACACCACGGTATGTAGTCCAGTCTAAAGTAGGTGATGATGCTAGAAGTAGGTCGGTTGGGTTAGGTCCACTAAATACTAACATGAATTTTGATAATCATGTCATGACTCTTCCTTGTCTCAAGACACATACGCAAGGTAGTCTTCTGGAACTCGACTGGTCGATCTAAAGCCATAATGATAGTATCGTGGACTCCCTTGAGCCTATTCCAACCTTATCCTTAATACACCTTGAACTGATTGATTGTACTCTTTATAACTAACCCTTGAATGTGCCTACTTTTTCTAATGACTATATGTTAGTCTATTATGTCAATGCAATTGAACCCGTGAACTCTTCCACCAGTGAACAGAGTGGAAACGGGACTGAAATAGATATCAAGTATCTTAGTCGCAAAAATAAGAAAAATAAAAATAAAAGACCTGATGGCAAAAACCACATTGTGGCAGTATCAAAATCTGAAAAAGAGAAAATAAAGGATGTGCCTAAAGGTGAAAACCTCTCTGAGGCGCCTGAAGGTGAGATACTTGATATATTGCCAAGTCATTTCCAGGAGAGATCTTCCATATTGATCGAGCCAACTTAGCCAGTGAACATTGGGAGTCAAGAGACACAACACATCATTCATTTAGCTCAATCCCTATCAGCAAAAGAGTTAAAAGATTTCAGTAACCTTTTTTTAGAAAAGAAGATCAACTTTGCATGGACATACTCAGATATGACAGGACTAGATCTTGATCTCATCATGCATCATCTCTCTATTACACCAGGAGTTAAACCAGTCAAGCAAAAACTTTGTAAGATGCATCCTCATGTGGCACTGCTAGTCAAAGCTGAACTAGAGAAATTGCTAAAAGTTGGATTTATCAAAGCTATAGACTATGTAGAATAGATATCAAATATAGTACATGTATCAAAGGCAGATAAATCTATTAGAGTTTGCATAGACTTCAGGGATCTCAACAAAGCATGTCCGAAAGACAATTTTCCATTGCCCAACATTGACATGATAGTAGATATGACTACTGGATATGAGATGTATTCATTAATGGATGGATTCTATGGTTACAATTAGATCAAGATAGCACCTGAAGATCAAGAAAAGACACCTTTCACATGTGCATGGGGAACCTTCTGCTGGAATGTTCTATCATTTGGGCTAAAGAATGCAGGAGCAACTTACCAAAGAGTGGTAACCACTATCTTCCATGATATGATGTATAAAAACATGGAAGATTATGTTCATGACACCCTGGTAAAGACTATGAAGAGATCCACGCATATTCAAGAACTAGGCCTCATACTAGATAGAATGGAAAGATTCAAACTCCGGTTAAATCCTAAAAAGTGTGCATTTAAGGTAACATCAAGAAAATTGTTTGGTTACATAATTTTAAAAAAAGGAATTGATGTTGATCCTGAAAAGGTCCAAGCTATAATGGAAATGCCTCCGCCCAAGAATGTCAATCAAATGAGAAGTTTACAAGGCTGTCTTCAGTCAATAAGGCATTTTATATCTTAGCTAGCAGACAAAGCTCAACCCTTCACAAAGGTATTAAGGAAAGGAGTTCAATACAACTGGGATAAAGATTGTGAACAACATTTAAAACAAATCAGAGAATATCTTTCTAATCCACCCATTTAATGCCACTGATTCAAGGTAAGCCACTGGTCCTATACATATCAGCTACAGATACTTCACTAGGGGCACTTCTGGCACAACAGGATGACAATAAAAAGGAACAAGCTATCTATTACATCAGCAGAACATTGGTGTTGTATGAAATGAACTACACTATAATAGAGAAAGCATGCTTGGCATTTGTCTTTGCATCACAAAAATTAAGGCACTATATGTTGGCACACTCTATTAAGCTGGTAGCTAAGATTGATCCACTCAAATATCTTCTCAATAAAGCAACTCTTACAAGAAGACTAGCCAAATGGGTCATGGTTCTTATGAAATTTGATATTGAATATGTGGAACGTAAAGCCATCAAAGGACAAGTTATTGCAAACCAACTTGTTGACTCTCCACTTGAAGACAGTCAACCTCTGCATATAGAATTTTCGGATGAATCAATCATGCACCTTACTGAACAATCATGGAAGATGTTCTTTGATGGGTCTTTCACTCAACATGGTTCTGGTGCCGAAATAATTTTTATTACTCCCCAAAAATATTCAATTCTGAAAGCTTACAAAATTCTCTTCCCTTTCACAAACAACATTGCAGAATATGAAGCTTTGGTAAATGGGATCAAGCTGGCCATCGAGTGGAAGATTGTTGAATTACACATCTATGGAGATTCTCAAATCATTATCAACCAAATCAATGACCTATATCAAACAAGAGATGATAAATTGATGCCTTATAAGAGAATGGTGGATGATCTCAAGAAATACTTTATCTTCATATCATTTCAACAGATCCCCAGAACAGCAAATAGAGCAGTGGATGCAATGGCCACTTTGGCATCTATACCACAGCTACAGGAATCTAATTTTCACTTTGAATTCCTAGTGGAAGAGTTACATTATCCTGCCTATGATTCTCTCGAGTCCCAGATGGTCTGTTCTATTATTGGACATGACTCATCTCGTTATAGCCACATTTACTCTTACCTGTGTGACCAAGTTGTCCCTGCTAATCTTTCTCAAAATGAAAAAAGGAACCTAATCTGCAATGCATCATGGTATGTCATCATTTCTAACAACCTATTTAGGTGAGGTTTAGATAATACTTTGCTTAGATGTCTAGAAACTAAGGAGTCCCAATGTGCATTATCTGAGGTTCATGAAGGTGTTTGTGGATCCCATTTGAATAGTTTAACTTTAGCACAAAAACTACTAAGGGTTGGCTACTACTGGCCAGACATGGAGAAAGAAGCTATAAAATTTGCTAAAACCTATGAAAAGTGCCAACTGCATGGGCATCTTATCCATGCTCCAGCCAGGGATCTCATACCCTTTGTGACACATTGGCCCTTTCAACAGTGGGTGTTTGATCTAATTGGCCAAATATATCCTGCATCATCTAACGGTCACAAATTTATTATTACTGCCACTGATTACTTCACTAAGTGGGTAGAAGCGGTTCCGCTCATCAAAGAAACCGGCAAACAAGTAGCTCTATTTATTCTTAATTATATCATCTGCAGGTATGGTATACCTTCATCCATTATAACTGACAATGGAGGACAGTTAAAGAACAAAGATCTAAATGCACTCTGTGAGAAATTCAAAATAAAACAACACTGGTCATCAATATATTACCCTCAAGGTAATGGACAAGAAGAGGCATCTAACAAAAACCTATTAACTATCTTGCACAAAACAGTGAACAAATCTGGGAAGGATTGGCATCTACAGTTCAATCCTGCATTGTGGGCTTATAGAACAAGTATTAGAACACCTACTGGGGCTACACCTTTTTCTTTGGTGTATGGGTCTGAAGTAGTATTACCTATTGAAGTGGAAATACCATCTCTAAGATTTTCTTTGCAAGGTATTGTTACTAATGAAGACTATAGAGTATCTAGATTGCAAGAGCTCGAATTGCTAGATGAACAATGGCAAGTGGCGTTTGATCATCTCACAATGTATCAAAAGAGAATGTCCAGAGGATATAACAAGAAGGTTTGACAAAGAGAATTTCAGGTCGGTGACCTAGTTCTAAGAGAAAATCCTAAAAATCAACAGTTTCGAGACAACAAAGGGAAGTTCGAACCCAACTAGATGGGTCCCTATATTGTTACTATAGATTTTGGCTCTGGTGCCTATCAACTCTCAACATCGGAAGGCGAACAGCTCCATGAACCGATCAACACCATCCATCTGAAGAAATTCTTCACCTAAATATTCTCTACTCCAGCAGTCTATACAGCTAAAAATTCCTGAACAAAATCATAAAAATCATAAAAAGTCCTGAAGAAATCCTAAAAATCCTAAAAAGTCCTGAATAAATCATAAAAATTTGAAAACATTCTAAAGAAATCATAAAAATTGAAAAAAGTCCTGAAGAAATTCAAAAAAAGAAAAAAAAAAGGGGAAAAGAGAGAAAATGCCCTGGTGAAAACCTGGTAAACAGGAACCTTGGTAAAAAAAAAATGAATATCTGCCAAGCAAGTGAAAACTTGGTAAACAGGCACCTCTTGTACTCAAGCACTCCATCTATCAATGCAACGTTGGCATTCCCACTTTCCTGCATATTTGCTTTCACTTGTACATATTTCAGTCACTTTTGTGACATCCTGGTTCATTGGAAACCTCATGGCTTAAAATTGATCAATGTCCTAGTCTTAGGTAATCGACAAGAGCACATTACATGTCCTAAGCAGTATCAACCAAGTCAACCTTACGTCAGCAAAACCTGGTCATCCACTCTGAGTCAGTTACCTGTCTCCTGACTACTGAAGATTTTTATCACTGAGTTAACAAGCAAAACAACATACCGGAAAACAATCACTAAACAGTTTGAGCTAAGAATGAAAATTTTCTTTGTGTGCAGTCTTTTATATTGGTTTTCAATTATTATCCCTCTGAGTAACTCGAGGAAGTCTATCTTGACTAAGAGGAGCAAGGATTGGGGGCATAATATCTTCTTTGTTTTCTGCTTAAAGGAATGATCCCAATGATCTGGAAACAAATAAATTAGTTGGGTGTCTGTGATAAGAGCCTTCACATCAAGGTGAAATCGCCTCATATACCTTGACTCCGCTTATTTGAATGCTACAAGGAGGTTCCCATCATTTCTTTGTATGTTTTGAGGGAATTTCTTTATTGTGCAATCCAGGTCCCTGTGAAATCTGTCCAAGGATATGAACAAAAAAAGGGGTCATTGTGAACAAGATAATTAATATTGCACATGAAAAGCAAGGAACTCTAATCTTCCTATTGTGGTTGTAAAATGCTCAATGATGAAAATCAAGCTTTTCAAAATCCAGTGACTAGGTTCAAGTCGCATTTTGCATATCATTTTGCATTTCATTCTGCATCTTGTGAATTTAAAGTGATTTCGGTATGGTAACAATGATCTCCTTATTTTCTGCATGAGCGCTGGAAGCTTCATCATTTCTTAGCTAAGTGGTCTATTTTCATCATTTCTCCGATCGAGTACTTGTGTATTGAGATGTGTAGCTGCATACATAAGCATTTTACATAGATTCATACATTCATTATCATTCATTTGAATTCATCTTATTGCATAGAAAAATGAAAAATTTGCATTACTCATTCACATTCATCTATTTGCATATGAAAATAAACAAAAATAGACATCCATAATCATTTGCATTACATACATTCATACTAAATCATAAATGCATACATGTAGAATACAGCATATAGAAAGCATCTCAAAAATTGAATCAACACAAGTATAATGAAGTCAAATCGGATCTCATATATATATCGTATCAAGTCTAAGAGTACAAAATGATGTCCAATGACATGTACAAACTCCCATCAGAGCAAGAATCATATAGGCTACAAAAAAATGGGTGTGTCTACAAAAAAATATCACTGCTATAAAAAGAAATATCTAGTTGGCGCCCTCTCCCTCATCGCTAAGTGGAGGAGGAGGAGCCCGATGACCAGGATCCTGATGAGGTGCCCGCACTCCCTCAGACCGTGCCATATACTGTGAATAAGGGACAACCTGTTGTGCAACTGAAACTACCACTCCATATGTTGCAACATAGTAGGTTGCCCTGCTATTTTGATGCAAAACCTCCAGCTGAAGGGTGTCTCGCTCTGCTCTCATCACTGCGACCTGATGATCGCGCTCTTCTCTCAGCTCAGCCAGCTGATGATCTCACTCAGCCCTCACCTCTACAAGTTGTCAGTCTCGCTCCGCCACCTAAGTCTGAGCCACTGTCAACTGTTACTGCAGCTCCCCTAAACGTGCCCTCATCGACCATCCAGCATTTGTCCCATGCTCTCTCACAGTCTCTCCACCCCCATCTCCACCTCTAGCTCCACCCTGCTCCTCTCACTGTTGACAAACCTTTCTCAGAGCTGCTCACTCCTCCCCAGCTCTGCCCAATCTCACGCCTATACCCCCAAGAGATCCACCCTCACCCCTCTGTTCTCCTACATCAGTTGGAACCCTGCTACTACTAGCACCAGGATCACCACTCGTCTGCCTCGAAGCCTCAACTCTTTGTCCTTGTCTCTAACCCTTCCTCTGACCCTGTCCATGTCCTTGCATAGGGGCATCCTCCTCAACCTCCTCAATTCAAGGAGCCTGCTCAGCTGGATCCGTCAAACGAGGGAATGGATGCTACTAAAAAAAATCTCTATACTGGGGCAATACCCCTGCATCTGCAATATCCCCTAGGTAATCCCATCTTAGTCTTTGTAGACCAGTCATCTCCTGCATGGCCAAGGCATAGGACAACCTCAGTGACCATCCCTTCCTCTCCTCATTAGCATATCGGGCATATGTTGTGAACTCCTGTGATACCCCCTAAGACCGGCCATACTGCCTCATCACCCGTGATACTACAAACTACTCCACTATCGTCTATGATCTACAAATAAGAGGGTGAGTAACAAAAAGGTCCCTACATACCAGCCTCCAGTCATCCCATGGCTCTAAGCCCCTGTAAGGCCTCCATACCACGGCTATCAGGTCATCCAACTGTCACCGCCAAAAATATGTCTTCCCCAGATGGGGCTGTGTAATGTAACTAGCATACCTATATACAACCGGTTGCCCAGGCTCTCTGCAATCATCAACAATAGGCCAACAAACTGGGAGGTGCTCCCAAGCCCAAACCTATAAACATGCCAAAAAACTTGAAAAATCAACAAAAAAATTCAAATTTGGAATGAATAATAGGCTTAGATAGATCACTTACTGGGTGGCTCATAGTGTCGCGGTTGATTATGTCGTCTCTGGCGCTCAAATCGATGCTCACGAGTTGGGACCACCATTTTTCTCACAGAAGGCTTTTTGAATTTTCAAACTTTGGAGGGTTAAAATGAATTGAAAATGACACTTTTGTCCCATATATAGCCAAAAACCTAATTTTTCAACTTGCTTTGATGGTCATGAAAATTGTACCCTTAGCTAATTTGCCCGTTCTAACTCCATTTTCGGGATCGAAATCGAAATTCGAGATCATTTTGCTAGTCAATTTCACAAAGTATGGACCACTTAGTGCTTTTCATCAAAAGCTCATTCTCTCTTCTTTAATTATGCTCAATTTCTCATAAATCAACACTGAATCTCAATTTAATTTCTACAAATCAACTTTGCGCTCAATTTCTTATCAATCAATGCAAAATTTTCAAAAATTCCTATGAACCAATTTGTGCTCAAAACAACTTATCATCACTCAATATTGCCTATAATCATGTACCCTCTCTATCTTTTGATTTCACTCCCGAGGGGGCATACTCGTGACCTTATGACCTTACATCATCAAATGTCGAGAAAATTTTCAAATCTTCATCGAAAGTCGAGCAAAACATATTTTTCAACTAAAGAAAATCAATCAAATCCTTATTGCTAAGGGGCATCTCATCTTCATCGCTTTATATCAAGTTGAGATCTCTCGATCATCTGAATCAAATTAATCTCTAGGGGCATATCAGTTTCATCGCTTCAAATCAAGCTGATATTGTCTTTGTCTGAATCATTCTCTTAACATTAATCACTTTCATCGCTTTTCATCAAGCTGATTATTCGTTTAAACTCAATCAAGGGTTTAAAGAGTATCTTTGATCACGTTCAATCTAAGCAGGTGTTCATTTTCGTCGCTTTGAATCAAGATGGACAGTTTATCTTCTCTCATCGTATCTTGATCAATCAAGTTCAAGATCAATTTTATCTTCACTCACTATGTCTAGATCAATCAAGTTCTAGATCAGTAAGATCTACTTCTTGATCAATCAAGTTCAAGTTCAGTATCTTTTGTTTTCTATTGTTCCTAAGTTCAATCAAGTTCGGGATCGGTATCGCTTTAATCAGACTTCATTCAGCTTTGTCGCTTCGAATCAAGCTAAACACCTCGCTTTCATCTAGTTCATGATCAATCAAGTCTAGAACTGGCATCTCCTAGACATCATACATTCTTTGAACCAACGTGTTGCTTGACATTAATTCAAAGAGGGGCAAATGTAATACCCTAAAAATGGTCATCTAAACCATGAGCCCCTAATCTCGACAACGTTACCAAGGTCCTAACCAAAGGCAATTAAATAAATCTTGAGCACACAATTAATTCTAAAATCATCAATGTCACATGGCAAATTAGTCAACCAATATTAATTAAATATTTATTTAATTAATTAAATCATTCCGAGTAAATAATTTTTAAAACAATTATCTTATTTATTTTATTAAATATCCTAGCATATTTAATTAAATAAATCAATTTGCCATCAAATCTTCAAAAGAGGAAATAAATCAAAAAGGAATTAATTGACCAAAAAAGAATTAAAAATTTGAGAAAAGAAATCAATTGGAGATAATCTTGAAAAAACAAATTAAAAATTGATAGATAATCTCAAAGAAAGCAATTAAAACAATTAAATATTAAAATTGAATGAAATAGAGAATAAATCAATTTTTTCTGATTTTATCTTAATTTTAGTTCAATTTCCTTTAAAACTGAGAAAAGCATCCAATCACATCAATTCACCTGGATTGTGCTTCCTCTTGGAAAATCTTGACCGCTCATCATCATTTGATCTCAGCCTTTGGTTTCTTTCTGAATTTTCTATAAATTCGGGCTCGCATCTCTCATTCAAGGATCTTGGAGAATATATTGTTATCATGTTGTTTTCGCTCTAGGTTCATTGATATTTGTGCATTTAGATTTTCACATATTAGTTATTTCATATTGTTTAGATCACTTAGCTCATTTATTGCTTAAATCATGCATATCTAGATTAATCTTGCATCCATTTAGCTTAATATCATGCTCATATAGATTAAATCCTTCATCTTGGTGTTGTCTAGTCACTGGATTGCTTATACAAATCTGAGAGCAATCTTATACTCGCATCTTTTAGAAGGCAATGGGTTGGTTTTTTATGGTTTTCATATTCATGCTTATATCTGTCTAACCATACATGTAATGACTTAATGAAGTGTTGTGTATTCCAGATACAGATACAGGTCCACTTTTCACACACAGCCAATAGCTGACAAAACTTGAACTTCTAAGTATTGTCCTTTTTGATGGACTTCAAATTTAGAAATAGTTGGACTTTGATAGCTTCACAGATATCATAGTCTTCATTTTCAATAATCATACTATGTGTTGTATGAATTGTTGCGGATGGAACACTGTTAAGTCTACTGGAGTAAAATACTTTGTAGCCTATCACCATTGTTGCAAGTTTCACCGCAGGATCTTTGATATTGTTAATAGAGAAAGCACGCCCATCAGAGGTAGAACTGGTTAGCTTGAAGACTGTGTCTTTTGTGATTTTCCTCAACTCAAGAACTTTACCAGTTGAGCAATAACCCGTTACAGCCCTAATGGCTTCCTTGGTAATTGTGTAAGTCCTTTCCAGATACATATTCTCTCCATGTACTCTACTCATAATTATTCTTATGTGTTCTTCTTCAAAATCTTCAAGGGGGTAGGTGGCATTATGAAATCCTTTCTCAAAAACCCTAGAATATTTATCTTCAATCTTTCCTTCCTCGTCACAGAGTGATTTCAGCTGAGTATAGATGTGAAGAGTTCCCATATCTTCAATTTTACAGTCTATATAGCTGGACAAATCACCTTGTACAACGACGCCACTTGGGACTTGCGACAACGCATTATAAGACATAATTTTCTCTGCCTTTACAGCTTCCTTTGGTTCAGTAGTGATCATCAACCTCCCTACAGATTTAGAAGTAGATGCCATTCTAGATAAACAAGTTTCAAGGTGGTAAGGAAGGAAATACCTAGAATTTAGCATGTTGCTTCGATTTGCGGTTGGATTGTTCAAATGCGCTCTCGTTCGCTCCTCTGCAGCTTCCTATTCAGCTTGATTTCTCTTAATCTCAAAGCAATTTGCTAATTCGCACCAAGACTATCTTGCTCTTCTTTGCAATCGCTTCAATTATTTTTTGAAAAGATTAGGGTAAAAATGATAAGGTAAAACTTGATTTTATCCTTTTTACCGACCGTAATAAATTCTCATACTTTTAGGTTAAAAACCTTAATTTCGTTGCTTAAGTGAAATACTAGTTGATTGATACGACAGCACAAAAAGTCACCAAAATTCAAAATTCAAAAAGATTCTTTCTCGCTTATAAAAGGGGTCTGAATTATGTTTTACCGTTACGCTCCCCTTAGCCGTTTTAGACAGGCTTAAGTCACCGGTGCTGGACTCTCTTCACTGGGTGAAGGAGTGACTTCTTCTACAAGCACTTCTTCACTCTTCTTTTTCCATGTCTGATTCATATCTTCTCTTGTTTCCTCAACATCAACCTTCCGCTTGCCTTTCTGATCATTAGTAGAGTTGACCAGTTTGCAGTTTCTGGTTCTACAAAACTTTTCCAGGTGCCCCGGTTTGTTGCAGTGATAACGGACCATACCAGATGATCTCCAGGGTCCTACATTTCTCCATCCTGCTCTTTTTCTATAGTTCATAGCCACATGACCAATTTTATTACAAAAGGTACACACAACATTTGTTTCCTTTTCCATGTCGATCGGACTAAACCGATTGTCATGGGATCTTTGCCAGTTCTTGTTCATCCAGTTATCAAAATTCCTTGTTCAGTCACCATATGGTCTAGGATGCATGTGTGGTACAATATTTTTTGCACCATATCTGCACTCAATATTTTTATGCCCATACATTCCACAAGTGTAGCAATGTCCTTCAAACTTTCTAGATACATACCTAGCATTGGTATTATAACTTGCATTTCGGCTAGGTTTGTTCCTACAAACATTTGCAGTATGACCAGACTTGTGACAGGCAAAGCAGATAGGTTTGAAAGCTTTCTTACCGGTAGTCTTCTTGACTTTAGAAATGTTTTTATTCTTTGGATAGTTGCTCTTGGTACCGGAGGATTCACATTTTTCAGTTGTATGAAAGCCAAGTCCAGAGATATCACCCTTCATTCTTTGTGACTGAATTTGTTCTTCCAGCATGGTAGAACTTTTGACAAACTTTTCCAGTTTCTCATTGGCTTTAGCAAGCTTAGTGGCAAGATCTTCATTATGCTTAGATAGATTATCTTTCAGAGATGATGCCAACTTGAGGTCTAGCTTTAAGTTCTCCTTTTCTTCTATTTCAGCACTTAAGTCCTCATGCATGGTGTCTCTTTCCCATTTGACTTTAGAATCTCTTGATCTTTTGCTTTGATAAGATCTTCAGCAGCTCTTCTGGATTCCAGCTCCTAACTCATGTGAATAGTGAGACCTTCTAGTTATCTTCTTAGATTCAGTTTCTCACTCTGCAAATTTTCAACTTCTTCTAATAAGGAATCAATATTAGCTTCATCTGAAGAACTATTGTTAGATTTCTAACAATTTTTTAGATAGCTCTCTCCTCTTGACTTGAGAAGCTTTCAGTTTACCCCTAAGGGTTTCAACTTCATTTATATTGGATTCTAGTTCTCTAACCATCTCAAAGTAGCTTTTTTCCCCCATGGTGGTTTCAAGATTCCCTTCTAAGCGGTTAGGCTTCAAAGAAGTTAGGCTCTGATACCAATTGATGGAGTTGAAAAGAATAGAGAGGGGGGGTGAATCAATGACTCCAAAACAAACACTACTTTAAACACTGACCGATAGATAAATTTAACCAAGTAGTTAAACAAAATACATGCTATCCAAAATGAAATAACAGCATCCACATAAAGTAGAACATCCACCATAACATGTGTTTATACGTGTAAAACCCAAATAGGTAAAAACCACGGTGAGATGGAACTCACAAGTTAACTATTTGCAATAATAGAAAACTAACTGGTTAAGGTCTTACAAAGAGCTCTGCTAGGAGCGAATCTTGTTAGAGATTGGAAGCTTGATTAGAAGCTTATACCTTATTAAGAGTACTACCCTATTAGGAGTAACCTCACTGGAGGATTTGAGAATCCAAACTAATGGATCACCTTGTTAGAGGATTTGTACAATGAATTTTGTTAGAGCTTACCCGATTAAGGGATTTATACCTGTTGTAATGATTAGAAAACAACGAGAGTAGCTTGATCTGTTCTGAGTAGCACAAGACTTGCTTGTTCAGATCCTTCTAAGTACATTCAATATTGCTCTACATCTTAGCACTTATCACTTCTCAAAAAAGTCTTTTTCACTCTTTTCACATAACAACTCTCTATATGTTATCATCATCATAAATATCTCTACGATGTCTTTAAATAGACATACAAACCTCATAATGTCGGCCATAGGAACACAATTTCCTAGGTGCGGTGAATCTAGTCATATAATCATAACTCATCACAAAAATGACCGCCAAACAAACGGTGTTGGTAACTCATCACAAAATAGATACTGGTCAGAGCAGTTTAATATCGGTTGAAATAAAACTAGTGAACCGTTTTTATGGGATCTTCCACTTGATCTTCTTTTTCATCTTCATTCTGATTCTGATGCCGACTTAGTGTTAATACATGCTATCTCAAAGGAACATAACAGTTTTCACAAGATACCAGTTAAAGATAGATCTTAAACATACCGGTTGATAGTGTAAACCATTTGAAGTTACACCGGTAGTCAATGTTATCATATATGTGTGTGAGAGTGTTTCATCAATGACAACAAGTGATGAATACATTACAATCATCATGAAGCCAACAGTTAGTTGCCTTTATTGCTTTCCAATTAAAAGCATATTCAAAAAATATACATTTTTATCTAACTAAGGGATTTGTATTGGTGCAAAGGCAGCTAAGCACACAAGCATACCAAGAGGTCAAAAGTCATAATATGAGCAATTTTATTGTATTTGAGTCATTCATAATGTATTAAGGTTATTTGAGTCCATTGAATCATAGTATGTAAGGATAAATGAGCCATTTTTTCCAAAGATATCATATTTGGTCCATCTTGAAGTGTTAAAAGTGTCCATGTAAGGGTTAGAGTCATTTATGTCAAAAATGCAAAAATTGTAAAAATTCCAAAGTTGCAACATTGCCAAAAAGTGCAACAAAAATGTAAAATTGCAATCCATTGGTCATGAGGTGCTTAGAGTAGTTAGGAAGGAGTTGTAAATGGTTTATGGTGTTCATCAAAAATGATTAACCCAAGTACACCTGCAATCCTTCTATGAAATGGCCAGTTTCAGTCTACGAAACACATCAGGGCTTGGACAACATAACATAGGACCCTAAATGATCGTCCTACACTTTAGGTTCTGCTAGACCTAGGGGGGGACACCCTTTTGATGCATTAAATACAATGATTAAAAACACATGGCTGCATCAACAATAAGTAGATAGATCATTCTACAAACAAATTTAGAAACACATTATAGATTGGTTGAATCTGTATAAACCACAGATGAAAAAGACCTTGGAATGAAAGAACACAACCCCTAGACACAAAGGGAAAAATATTTATCTTTAAAATTGTAAATCTAAAACTATCCCCAAATCTGCAAGACCAATGCCTTGTTCATTGGGCAACAGAGTCACACACAGAACTGCAAAAGTGTACCCTAGTCACAAATTGGTTCTCCTTAAACAATATTCCTACACTAATACCTTATACTAATGCATTACTCAATGTATTCACAAAATTATCAGATCTGAGACACATTCCATTATTCATGACTGATTACAGAGTTTAAAACCTTCATTGAAGGATACCTATGAACAATCACAAAATCTCCTTGAAATTGACAAATTTCATCCTCCTTAAGGATTCAATTCATAATAATGAAATACATACACAGAGACAATAATGTGGGAAATTTACTCATGCCTGACACAAGTAAGATCTGCAACTACAAAAATCATCTGTCATCCTGCAATGTAATCTCTGTACCCTGAAACAAACCAAAGAATTTTACAAATTTGGGTCAAGAAGTTCAGAACTGGAATCCATGAAAACTAGAGCCACTCTCACAGAATTCTAGAACCCTTACAAATGATAAGAAATGGGAATAAAAAGAGCAGGGAAAAAAATCAAATTTGCATAACACACTACCAAGTGTCTTCTCTTCTAACTGAAATTCATTTTCTTCCTCTTTCCTGTGGAAACTACTCTCAAAATATCTCACATTTGTTAACAATAATTGCATAACCACATTCCTCATCACGAGAGCTTTCCGGCGATATATAATACTTGCCTATTTGACCAAAAATGGACCTCTGGGCGAATTAATCCACTTTATGTGCACATCATTTAAATTTTTCATTTTTTTATATAGTTTTCAACTATATATTTAACTTGATTTTAACTTTGATTTTTCTCTGATTTTTGGCCTGACGCCCCACCACGTGGTGGTCTCTGATTCACCGATAGGGTCCACTGGGTGCCACCTCAGATGACACCTCATCAATCTGCCACCTCACTGCCTCGTCACTGCCACTTGTCAGCCACCTCAGCACCATGTCATCACCACATGTACGCCACCTGTTTGCCACATCACTGGGACCCACGAGCTGGATCTCCACCTAGACTGCCATGTCATCTTTCGCTGCTTTGCAATGGGTAATGTGTGTGCATCTTCGGGCTCCGAAATCACACGTGCAGTCGGATCATCTTGAACCTGCAGGGTCTTTAACCTTTATTTTTCGCACATGCTTTTCGCTATTTCATGAAGGGTATTCTTCAAGTATCTTCCCTTCGCGAATCCACGTGCACCGTAGATCTCTGGCAACTTTCTCGATCTTTAACTCACCTTTTCTCTGCAAAACTCGCCTGCCTCGAGATCTGTGCTTGCGTGGGGTCCACCTAGTCACCACTTGTCAGCCTCCTCGGTCACCATTGGATCCATGCCCGCACACGTGGGGTCCACTTGGGTGCCCAACCGGCACCATCCGTCAAAATCCTACAAGGTTTTGACACTATGGTAGTGTAGAGTCTTGCTTATAAATACACAAAAATGCTCCCACCCAGCCAATGTGGGATAATGTATTTTCCTGGGACTGCAATTTCTGAGCTTATCCCATGAGTTTTAATGGAATTTTTGCCTTTGCTCGAAGATTTTTTGACAAATACCTTCATCACCGTGTTCACTACCAATGCATTTGGTTGAGGTTTAAATGATGCCCTTTTCCAAAACCACGCAGAGGGGAAGATTGCTTTATACCTGTTGATTGCATCGCTTGGAAGTTTCAATTATCTGGCAATGCATATTTGCTGAAAGACTCAACCTTTTCAATAGTAGAATGGGGGGGGAGTTACACCAACTAAATGCATTTGCTTTAGAGTTTCTAAAACCCTCTCAAATAGCCACTCCATGCAAAGGATTTGGTATTGCGTTGGCTGAAGAATATCCCTCATCGCCCTTTCTCCACCACGCAGGGAAAGAAATTTGCCATAGCATTTGTTTGGTTGTAACTTCATTATTTCACCATGAGTCTATCACCATGCCACGCAAGGGAGGATGCTTCTATACACCTACGAATTGCACCTGCTAATTGTTTCTATTGCCCACCAAACTCCACGCAGAAGGAAGGGATTGGCTTTAACGCCACTTGCATTTGCTGAAATTTTTCTGCATTTTCTAAACTCCACTACTCGCAGAAGGTTTTTTTTTTAGGGCCACTCCACATATCACGCAGGCCAGAGGATTGGCTTTAATGCCATTAATGCTTTTGCTTGAGTTTCATCCTGTCCAAAAAAACCACGTAGAGGGGGGGTTACTCCTGTTGTTGTCATTTCATTAAGTTTAGAGTCTATCAAACCTTTCCCAGCCATACATGTCTCATTTACAATATGCACTTCAAAAAACAACTCATGTGCAGCAAGGGAGATGATATCTCTGGGCCTACCAATGTGCATTTGTTTTAGATCTATCACGAGCTCTCTTTCCCCAAATACCATAGCTGGAGATATGAAAGTTGTTCGAAACCGAAACACCATGTGTATTGAATAAAAGATATCTACTAGGGATCGTAGAACCATAACAACAGTTGCCAAATTCTTGTCTATACTAAGTCAATTTAATCCATCATCCGTGAGTGGCACATAAAAGAAGAATGGATCAACAGATATTGCAACCATGCATAATATAATGAAAAAAATGTTCCGCCTCTAAAGGACCTCATCTTGAGGATCAAATAACCTTTTCTCTTTTTTGAACAATTTAAGATCCCCTAGAAAGACTACCCTAGACACTTCATTTACTAATGAACAACCATTTAAATATTCTAAAAATCTCTTAGTGAACCAAGTTGCCAATAAAATCGATCCACGAGCATGAGCCAGGTTGGGCCCCAAAGTGGGTCCGACTAAAAACAAATTTTGTTTTCATGCAACTGACCTTTGAAATGCTTCAGGAACCTTAAACATACCTCTGGAATAGATTGGCACCATTTTTGGATCATCAAACTGAATTTTGCAACTTTTAGGCACTTGTGCCACGTTTTCTCATTTAATCGCGAAGACGTAATTTTCAAACTAGTCAAAACACCTTTCTGGACCTCGCCATCTGACAGGCGTGTACTCTGATATACAAGAATGAACTCTACCAAATGGTTTTTCAAGACGAATCCCGAGTAAAAAGATATTAATTGTCAAAAATAATCAACTGGCTTTGTCGGCACTACGGACCTGATGAAGTCAATGCTCAGGCAACTCATGATGCCTTTCTTAAGAATATCAAACGACCTTCGTAGACCCTCAAATCTGAGACATAGGTACCTTGAAGTATATATCAAAACTTAGAATACTCAGTTCAACTAGAAAGTTGACTGGGTGCAAATGGTGCGCTCATGAAAATGGCTACTTTAACTGATGCGGCAATGAAAGTATGTATCATTGAAACAGATGGCCTAAAGAACCCTTTTGAAAACTGATCAAATGGATTGGTAGGAGCTTGAAATTTTAAACATAGCTTGTTATTTATACCAACAATAGCCCAGAAAAAACATTCTAATATGACAATCACTGAGGCTTTTACACTTATGCAAAATAGGGCTCCGACTAGGTCCTGAAACAGGGACTTGTCAAACAATACAAACTGCAAACATATTGAGCTTTGAAAACTGAGCAAATGAATTGCAAGAGACTTGAAATTTTGCACGGAAGCACACTTTTATGCATAGAATTCATTCCACTTTGAAATTCTTCATGATGATCAACAGGGCAAAAGATATAAGCACTCAAAGTAGGCTACTTGTTAAAATCTGCATTTGCACCTAAAATGCACTTTCAGCTCACCCCTTGAAATGGGTACCTGATAAATTGATCCAAACTAAAATCTAAAAGTTGCACATCACTGCTTTGGCCAAATGAAAGTTTTAGGACACGCTTCCCAAGCCTTACTTCTTGAAAATCAACTAGCTCCATTTTGCCCTCTCTCTAACTAGGCCACCTGAATGAAATTAGGTGTCTTTCTGAAAATGCAATATCAAAATTTTGAAATGGGCCTCTCAAATTGGTCAAATTTAATGAGTCCCAATAGTGGCTCTGACTGGGGATGGTTGATTGCAAGATCAACACAAGAATTCAGACTCTATGGTTGAGCAGACCACCCAAAAACGGATTACTCTCTTCTCTTCTCAAAAAAAAAGGGCTCCTTATTTGACCCAAACAGTAGGGCACTTTATTGAAAACCACACAACTGAAGCAAAGCAACTACACAATATATACAAACATACTTACAACTAAATATAAACTGCTCCAAACATTCTCAGCATTTACCTCTGTCAAAAATTTGATTCTCATCACTTGACATCATGATCCAAACAAAGGAACCTTTCAATAACAACTGAACATAATCCTTATAATCAACCTCTTTCATCTCATTACTATAACAGCTGGTGTGCATACCTTTTGCTTGATTTTGAACTTTGTAATCACACACTATTTCAAAAGTAAAATCATGAGACAATTCATAATAGAGGCCTTCCCACAAGCTGCCATACATTTCACTATCCCAATCAATTATATCCTTTGCAAGGGCATCATCATGCTAATTTCAAAAATAAAACATTCATTCTCAACATTGTAATTCTCATCAGCACATGCCTTATTATCATTTAAATTCATAGAATGAGGGGCATTACTAACCAATTGATGCAAACAAGAAACATAAATATTTTGATCCAGATGTGATACTTCACTATGCTGATCACACTCTATATTGTCCTTATTTATCAAACTCAACACATCTGCATCCTCAATATCCCAATCATGGAAAAGAATGCATACCTCTGGCTGAAGCAAATCCTCAGCTAAGTCTTTTTCATTCAGACTTATATCCACCAGAAAAACTTCCATTTGTGGTCTAAAGTAGTCATCACACAACCCATGCTTCTTATCTTCATCATGAAGTAAATTCTTACAACACATGCTACTGTTGTTTGGAACTACATCAGCATTACAAACGTGTTCAACACAAGGGGAAACTTCAGCATTTTCCATAATGAAATCAGCACCATGAACATTAATATCAAAGGCAAAGAACTCCATATCTGGTTCAAGCATACTATCAACATTCACATTCTCTTCATGGTACTTCAAATTCTGAAAGCATTCAAATATGGGTTCATTTAAATCTGAAAATAAGACATTATCCGCACTGTCACATATATTTTTATCTTCAAAAACACTTTCATTTTCAGATTCATGACTGAAATATATAACTTGGTCTCCCTTTATATCGTCTTCACAAGATGAATAATAAGAATTCTCATAACCATCATCAGTTGCATGACTGGCATTCATTTGTTGATCATAAGAAAGTGAATAACTCATGCCAAGATCACTCTCATTTTGAAAATGATCTTCATCGTTCATTTGTATACCTTCAAGGTGCTGAAAATTGAACTCAGTATCCTCATAATCAGCAGCACCACTCCATTCTGAAACACATTCATCATTGGGTATACTTGCACTGAAAAGCATCATCCACGATTTCATTTTCAGTTCTATCAGACTTAATCAAAATCTTATTTACGTCATATTGCAAATTTTCACTTGCATAATCAGCAACATTTGGTGATCCTTCAGTATTTGGTATTGCAACATTAAACACATCAGCAGCATGTAAAGATCAATGGTCATCACCATCATTATTTTCATTATCATTATCCTTGAGAGATGCATGATTTACTTGATAATTTGCAATCACATAACCAACATAATCGGCATACAAATCAAATGGTACATATCCTTTATACAAATCTACCTCTGTATCAGCATTATCACAACATTTCCCACTGATCATTCCATCATTACTGTGAGAGACAACCGGTGTTGACAGCAGAGATTCTTGACTATCATCTAAATTTGAATCACATGCATCAGCAAAACCATTTTGAACAGGAAAACTTGACATATTCTGACAAAGAACGTTTTGCTCAACTTCACATGGTACTTCACCATTAAAGGCGTTTTGGCAAGAAACAACAGCAGATACAACTCTCTTTGAGATCCCGAATTTCAAGTTATTTTCAATGTCCCTAGCTGTGTTAAAGGCTTCATACAAAGTTTTGGGTTCTTTGTTTCTCAATAGGAAACCCATCTTCTTACCAAAAGCACTCATATAAATATCCAAACATACTTTATCATCAAACTTATACTTCCTAGAAATTTTAGATAATATTTGTGAAAAACTGATATTAAATGTTGGTACCAATTCATCTTCCCTGATTTGTATGTATGTGAACTCTTTCAGCAAATCACAATCACTCACCTTTTCAGTAAATTGGTCTATGAAATCTGAAATCAATTCCTCCCATGAGGAAATACAATCTACTGGCAAAAAGGAAAACCAATCCCTTGCATCCTCTTTTAGTGATTGAACAAATAACTTCATGCACACATCTTCTTGACAAATTTCAAACTCTCCCATCAAATCTGAAAATTGTTTCACATGTTGACATGCTAATTCTGATTTCTTCCACTGAATATTGGCAAATACTTTCTAATTTCTGTGGGTATGGGATTTGGGTAACCCGGAACATCTTTGAAATTTAGAGCAGCATAATACTTCATACTGAAACCTTTCCTACTACATGGTTGTGACATTTCACTAGGCATGGCTCTATGTGAATAAGATTGGGGCTGAACTAATTGACTGCACATTGTAACTTCTCAAACTTCATACACAACCCCACCAAAAATTCAACAACCTCTAAATATGTCAAGCTACATATTTATCTTCTTCAATTTTTTGACATAAAACTCATGGATACTTGCATATCATAGGAAAACATATAAGATCTTGACACTTAACAACACTTTGAATATGCAAATATTTTTTATCTTCTTCCCTTTCAACAAAGTGCAAAACACTAGATAGGGAAACTATTTTGCTCTTTCAAATTTTCAGAGATGTCTTGCATTGAAACTTCTGAAAATACCTGGGTGTTTGCAGCTATAGGACTTGTAGATCTGAAGATTAACTTCCACTTTCAGCGCGGTCTTTTATCTCAAAGTCGCCACCTCTTGCATAGAGGACATTTTGAACAGCAAAATGCCATTCAACACAAATTTAATTCTCTGTTTGTCTCCTTCAATATCGCTGCAATAAACACTCTTCCAGGCCACAAACATATAGATCTAGGAAAAATCAACACCAAATCTATGTGTATCTTGCTACTGCACTTTTTTTATAAAACTCTTATGATGAAAAACTTACCTGAGCATACAACTAATTTAATCATCTGCATCTCAATGTGATTTATCAAATCATCCACTAATCCCTCAACCATAAAAGACATCTTCTACTCTGTGCAATCTCAATGGACTGACTAACTGGGTGAACTTAGGTAATTTCTATTCAGCTTCCCCAGCAGAGTCGCCATTTTTGTTGTTCATCAAAAATGATTAACCCAAGTACACCTGCAATCCTTCTATGAAATGGCTAGTTTCAATCTATGAAACACATCAGGGCTTGGACAACATAACATAGGACCCTAATTGAACCTCCTGCACTTCAGGTTCTGCTAGACCTAGGGGGGACACCCTTTTGATGCATTAAATACAATGATTACATACACATGATTGCGTCAATAGTAAGCAGATAGATCATTCCACAAACTCACCAAATTTAGAAACACATTACAGATTGGCTAAATATGTATAAACCACAGATGAAAAAGAGCTTGGAATGAAATAACACAACCCCTAAACACAAAGGGAAAAAGATTTGTCTTTAAAATTGTAAATTTGAAACTATCCCCAAATCTGTAAGACCAGTGCCTTGTTCATTGGGCAACAAAGTCACACACAGAACTGCAAAAGTGTATCCTAGTCACAAATTGGTTCTCCTTAAACAATATTCCTGCACTAATACCTTATACTAATGCATTACTCAATTTATTCACAAAATTATCATATCTGGGACATAATCTGTCATCTTGCAATGTAATCTCTGTACCCTAAAACAAACCAAAGAATTTACAAATTTGGGTCAAGAAGTTCAGAACTGGAAGCCATGAAAACTGGAGCCACTCTCACAGAATTCTAGAACCCTTACAAATGAGAAGAAATGGGAATAAAAAGAGGAGGGAAAAAAATCAGATTTGCATAACACACTGCCAAGTGTCTTCTCTTCTAATTGAAATTTATTTTCTTCCTCTTTCCCATGGAAACTGCTCTCTAAATATCCCACATTTGTTAATAATAATTGCATAGCCACATTCCTCATCCCGAGAAATTTCCGACGATATATAATACTTGCCTATTTGACCAAAAATGGACCTTTGGGCGAATTAATCCACTTTATGTGCACATCATTTAAATTTTTCAATTTTTATATAGTTTTCAACTATATATTTAACTTGATTTTAACTTTGATTTTTCTCTGATTTTTGGCCTGACGCCCCGCCATGTGGCGGTCTCTGATTTGTCGATAAGGTCCACTGGGTGCCACCTCGGATGACACCTCATCAATCTGCCACCTCATTGCCTCATCACTGCCACTTGTCAGCCACCTCAACACCATGTCATCGCCACTCGTATGCCACATGTCTGCCACATCACTGGGACCCACGAGCTGGATCTCCACCTGGACTACCACGTCATCTTTCGTTGCTTCGCAATGGGTAATGTGCGTGCATCTTCGGGCTCCGAAATCACGCGCGCTGTCGGATCATCTTCAACCTGCAGGGTCTTTAACCTTCATTTTTTGCACATGATTTTTGCTATTTCGCGAAGGGTATTCTTCGAGCATCTTCCCTTCGTGAATCCACGCGCACCGTAGATCTCCAGCAACTTGTTGGATCTTTAACTCACCTGCCTCGGGATCCGTGCATGTGTGGGGTCCACCAGGTCGCCACTTATCAGCCTCCTCAATCGCCTTGGGATCCATGCCCACGCACGTGGGGTCTACTTGGGCGCCCAACCGGCACCATCCGTCAAAACCCTCCAAGGCTTTGACACTATGGTAGTGTGGAGTCTTGCTTATAAATACTCAAAAATGCTCCCACCTAGTCAATGTGAGATAATGTATTTTCCTAGGACTCCAATTTCTGAGCTTATCCCATGAGTTTTAATGGCGTTTTTACCTTTGCTCGAAGATTTTTTGACAAATAACTTCATCATCATGTTCACTGCCACTGCATTTGGTTGAGGTTTAAAGCATGCCCTTTGCCAAAACCATGCAGAGGGGAAGATTCCTTTATACCTGTTGATTGCATCGCTTGGAAGTTTCAATTATGTGGCAATGCATATTTGCTGAAAGACTCAACCTTTTCAACAACAGAATGGGGGGGGTGTTATATAAGCTAAATGCATTTGCTTTAGAGTTTCTAAAACCCTGTCAAACAGCCACTCCATGCAGAGGATTTGGTATTGCGTTGGTTGAAGAATATCCCTCATCGCCCTTTCTCCACCACGCAGGGAAAGAAATTTGCCATAGCATTTGTCTGGTTGTAACTTCAGTATTTCACCATGAGTTTGTCACCATGCCACACAAGGGAGGATGCTTCTATACACCTACGAATTGCACCTGCTAATTGTTTCTACTGCCCACCAAACTCCACACAGAAGGAAGGGATTGGCTTTAACGCCACTCGCATTTGCTAAAATGTTTCTGCATTTTCTAAACTCCACTACACGCAGAAGGTTTTTTTTTTAGGGCCACTCCACATATCACACAGGCCAAAGGATTGGCTTTAACGCCATTAATGCTTTTGCTTGAGTTTCATGTTGTCCAAAAAAACCACGTAGAGGGGGGTTACTCTTGTTGATGTCATTTCATTAAGTTTAAAGTCTATCAAACCTTTCCCAGCCATACATTTCTCATTTACAATATGCACTTCAAAAAACAACTCATGTGCAGCAAGGGAGATGATATCTCTAGGCCTGCCAATGTGCATTTGTTTTAGATCTATCACGAGCTCTCTTTCCCCAAATACCATAGATGGAGATATGAAAGTTGTTCGAAACCGAAACACCATGTGTATTGAATAAAAGATATCTATGAGGGATCGCAGAACCATAACAACAGTTGCCAAATTCTTGTCTATACTGAGGCAATTTAATCCATCATCCCCGAGTGGCACATAAAATAAGAATGGATCAACAGATATTGCAACCATGCATAATATAATAAAAAAAAATGTTCCGCCTCTAAAGGACCTCATCTTGAGGATCAAATAACCTTTTCTCTTTTTTGAACAATTTAAGATCCCCTAGAAAGACTACCCTGGACAATTCATTTACCAATAAACAACCATTTAAATATTCTGAAAATCTCTCAGTGAATCAAGTCGCCAATAAAATCAATCCGCGAGCATGAGCTAGGTCGGGCCCCAAAGTGGGTCCGACTAAAAAAAAAAATTGTTTTCATGCAAATGACCTTTGAAATGCTTCAGGAGCCTTAAACATACCTCTGGAATCGATCGGCACCATTTTCGGATCATCAAACTAAATTTTGCAACTTTTAGGCACTTGCGCCACGTTTTCGTATTTAATCGCAAAGACGTA